>NW_028301042.1:3707234-4009601 GCF_049000335.1 Polistes dominula
TAATTTTGTTGTTGTAATATATTATAAATATATTATATTAATTGTTTTAAATTAATAGTGAAGATACGAATATATTCCTCAGAAACTTACTGTATATTTACATGGATAATTTATTTCTTATGATAAGTAAAAAGAATGAGTGGCACTTCTATAAGGTAACCATTATATATCAGTGAACTATATGCACTGGGATCGTGCACTGCCCTGTTTCTTGAAATATTTATTAGATCAGTATCGAACACGCTATTCGTGCACATCGACGTACAAAATATAAACATTAATAGATAGAACTTAATTGAACAAAATTCAAGTGTGTGTGTGTCTGTGTGAAAAGCATATTGCGTTAATAATATACAAGGTGTCCCATATAACTCTTTTCACGATTTTTCAAGTACTTTTGATAACCTGACAAAAAAATACTTTAAACAAAAGTTAATCTGTTTTTGATTGCAATCAAAAAATTGCATTTTTTAATCACTTTTTTTATTGCAATTTTTTTATTACAATTGACAATACAAATTACAATTTTTTATATAGAATTAATTGCAATTTTATTTATTGTAATAAACAACAATTTTTGAAGATGTTTTATTTTTAATGTTTTTTAAGGTTAGCTTTATTTTTTTAAATTGCACCCTATATTTTTGACCTTACAGTATTACAGCCTGTATTAATACGAGATCATTGAACTGTATTTCATTACTTTTGGATGACCTTGAAATTAGTCTTACCAGCACCAACTGAAAAAATTTTGATGAAAAAATACGGACTGTAAAGTGTTAATAGCAATTTTTTTCTTTATTGTGAATAATCAACAGTTCGTAGTTAAGTTTTTAGTAATACAACATTAGTCAATGTTCCTGAATTTAATGTAATTTTGAATCTTTTTATAATAAATACAAGTTATTATCGTCCATTTCTATTCATTTCTTTACTTTCAAGGTAATCCAATGGTCATGATATACTAGTTCGTTGAATTCATATTAATACGGGCTATAACACTGTAAAATCAAAAATATAGTGTGCAATTTTAAAACCAATTTAATGGTAACCTTAAAAAACATTAAAAAAAAATTTTGTTTAAACTTTTTCTTATTGCAATGTATAGTCAATCAAAAAAAGATCAATTTTTGTTTTAAGTATTTTTTTGTGAGCTTATCACAAGTACTTGAGAAATCGTGAAAAGAGTTATATGGAATACCCTGTATATGTTACAGTGAAAGATCGAAATTGGAGAATGTTAAAATTCACATGGTCACTTGGTGTATGTCCGAAATATTAATGTATAAAAATAAACCCAAAAATTCGATCTTTCACCGACGTATTTGTTGACAACGACCACGTGAAACTCGATATTCTTCAATTTCGATCTTTCACGGTAACCTATAATACATATGTCGATATTTATAAATAGAATGAAAAAATGAAATGATATTAATCGATTTCTAAAAATCGTTAGCCTATATTTGAATAGATTGGTTATGATACTTATTTACCATCTCTTTTTACCAACTCTATTTACCACACCCTTCCTTTTAACTCCCCAAACCCCTTGTTGTTAAAGAAATAATCAATAAGTCGTTCATATGACTTCACACATCAATCTCTTAATATTATTTCCGTTAAACATTTTTGGTGTATTTTCTACTTACTTAAATAATTAACGAGTTTGCAAAGCACGCAACTGGAAACATTGCACGTACTAACGTTCATAAATACTTAACTGAATATGTCCACGTGTCTATTGTGTAAAAAGGAGGTCAGTACTCACTCGACATTTCCAAGTAGATTTCATTTGGTTTTCTTCGTTTATATTTATATAATGTTATTTTCAGAATTTTCGTTTTATTATCTTACATTGTACTTTATTTTGTTATTTCCAAGAATTTTCTTTTATTATTCGTTAAATAATTGTTTTGACGCTTGATTTATAGCAGTGGTTCTCAAACTTTATTGTTCTATCGCCCCCTTGTCCCCTTTCTTGACAAAACGCCCAACGCCTCTTTTCCCCTTGGAAATTTTCTGACGATCTTGATGACTTCTTTTTACAGCCGCATCGATCACCCGTCTGCCCCCCTGAACCGTGCTTCAAACCCCTAGCCCCCCTAAGCCGCTTTAATTGCCCACCAAGCCCATCAGGCGAGGAGATAAGAAACAAAAAAGTCTTAACACATTCGTGGCCGGCATATTTTTTCCGTTTCTTATACTAAGTAATGGCAAAAATAATAAAATTTTGAAAAAACAATAATCTTTACATATATTCTATAGGGGTGCTCCGCCACGCGTTGCTGTGGCTCACAATCAGTCCGATACACACGTCTTTAAGTCAACGAATTACATTATACCGCCATCTGTTAAAATCTTATCGAACTAACAGAGATAATCATGATTCTTTGTTAATAAATCAATAATTTACAATAAAATAATATTGCGATTATAAATTGAGATATAAACTATCCTATCTTTTAAGTTGGATAAAACTGCACACAGTGTCCAAAATTTTTATTAAAATCGGTTCAGTAGTTTACGAGTCCATTGGAGACAAACAACGTGACACGTAATTTATATATATTTAGAAGAAGAAGATATATCTTATCTCTATAAAATTCCCCTGTCACAGTGTTTGTTATTCTTATTCTCCGAAACGACTTGATCGACTTATATGAAATTTTTTGTGTATATTCGGTAGGTATGAGAATAGTTTTTCGTATATTTCTTATACCCCTGAGTCATAAAGGTGACCTATCATAATTATTTTTCCTTTAAAAGGATATTAAGAAAAAAGAGAAAAAAAAGACAAATTTTATGTGCCTATATTCAGACAATGTAAAATTATATGATGAGAAGTAAGTGGTGATCTTATGTTACCGCTCATGCGCAGTTGGTTCGATATTAAGAAAAAAGAGAAAAAGAAGACAAATGTTATGTGCGTAGATTCAGATCTATCTATATATTTATTAGCCACAGCAACGCGTGGCCGGGGCACCCCTAGTAAATATATAAATATAAGTTTAAATTATTTAAATTTATATTTAAATAATAAAATATAATAATATAATAATATATTATATTTAATTATTATATTTAAGTAATTAAATATAAATTTTATCTCTATCTATATATATAAAATACTAATAAAGTAATAAAATAATAATAAAAAATAATAATAATTATAAAATAATTTAAATTTATATAATATATAATATATAAATGTATTTTTATTAAATTTTTAAAATGTAAAATATGACGTGAATCACGTCAACGGCAACCAGGAATAGAACTTGAAAAGACGTGAATTCACGTCAGCAGTCACGAATGTGTTAATAAGAGAATTTCTTTCTAATATTTTATTATTATTGATACAGTTTGAAACAGTATCGATATAACAACATTATTGTGTAGCATAGTATAGCAGCACGGGTCAGCCTCCGCTGGCATTTTTTCCTTTTAGTAGTTCATTTCCCCCACCCCCAAAGTGCACCTGTGGTTGTCATCGCCCCTCTGGACCTCAAAATCACCTACTTTGGGAACCATTAATTTACAGGATCAATTTTATTTTTCGAAAAATTATTATTATCGATCAATTCTGGATAAACTATCATGCAAATTTACTTTTAACATAGTTTTTGAAAAAAAAAATTATCCATCGACCTTGATGCAAGTTTACGTTTGATTTTGTAAAGATTTAAAAAAACCACGTACAAGTTAAGAAATATTTATTTCGTCGATATACGAGGAATCCCACCATTCATATTTCATACTTTATCGATCTAACGTGGGTCTAAAGAAAAAAAAATGACTAGAACGTTGATTGACAATGAGTAAATAGAAATGACATATAGAAATAAAAATGTTAAAAATCATCATAACTCGTGACATTGTCGAAATATGTATTATATATTTATTTTATTATCTTCTTTTTTCGTATAGGCTTTGACTTCAAACCTTCCAATATAAGAATATGGATACACAATCGAGATATCAAAAAATTGCAGCAAGTACTTTGGGAAGGTCACGGTGGTAAATTAAGATGCGAGACCAGCAACAATCCGAGGGTGAAAAAGTTTTTGGAAGCAGTACCTTTCATAATGGTAAGTATTCTTTATATATCTTTTTTATATATCACTTCAGTACTATCGTGTAGAGAGATTCTCTCATACTGTTCTTAAAACTTTTTTTTTCTTTCTAATTTCAAATGGAATGAGCCCTTGAAAATGTTTTTACCTTCCTAAAATTTAATGTTTTACAGGATAGTGAAACAAAATTTTTGTTTAAACTTGAAAAATAAAGAAAAAAATTATTTATTTATCAACTGTGAGAGTTTCTCTCATCGCGTAAGTAAAGTCAGGCACAACAAAAAACTCTATTCCGATGTTTTCGTTTTATTTCGGCTGCCTTTATAGTTTCTAGTCGCCATCTTGAATATATATATATATATAGATATACGAATACCTAGTATTTTAAAAGTTGTGTTTACAAGTGTACCAGTATTTTTAAATGATAATGATATATTTATTACGTCCTCGTCAGAAATTAGATAATTTTTAATTTAATAATATTAATACTTAATATATATTATTCAAAAAAAAAAAAATATTTGATATTGTATTGTATTTAATATATAAACTAAAATTATTTTCGTAGAATTTAAATTTCGTTCTTGGCACGTGTGCAATAGGCGTGAAATTTCCTCTCATCACGATAGTAACGACTGTGGTATGGGAGACATATGTTCTGAGGGGATATAAAAGTCCAGCGTCACAATATGTTTGTCTACTTATAATTCCGAAATTACTGAACCGATCTTAATGAGATTTTTTTTTATTTTGTGTAATTTTTCCCAATTTAGAATATAGGATAGTTTTTATCGCGATTGTTTTTTTTTTATAGCTAATTTAAGGATTTATTATTTAAAGGTTATCTAAGTCTCTTGATTCTGTTAGTTTTCAATAGATGACGTTTTGTTACAATTAAATTATTTCAAATTATTTCACGTCACACGTTCTTTTTTCAGATTTATTTACGACATAACCTTACTTTTTTCCGTATATTAATTTAACTGTATTGAATAGTTTAGTATTAGGTGGACCGGAAAATAATGTCGTTTCTACATATGTCAAATTTTGTATATTTTTATCAAAAACCGATTGATTTTTATCAATTTGATATTAAAAATTTGCATACTAGATGAAGAAAGGTTGTTCATAACAAAGTTGATTATATTATTGATTAAAAATATAAATTTGTTAGAAATTTATTCGTGTGAATGTAAGGTTAGAAAGCGACGTTACTTTCCGGTCCACCTAATATTACATTAAATCAATGTATTATAACAAAACTACAGTAACACATGGCCGGAGCACCTAGTATATATAAAGGAATATTATTATTAATTGGCATTAGGAACTCGAAAGTTCATTACCGCAAATACCAAATCCCGCCATTGTTCCCGTCCCTGAGCGCAATCCTTCCATTCGCGATGACAACTTTATGTGACTTCACGAAAGTATTTGAACACTTCACACCATTCTGGATGTACATCTTTTTTGATGTTCTGATTATTCTTATTATAATTAATAAAATATTTTATTACAAGTGTTCAGATACTTTCGTCAGTCACAGTATATATATAATTTTTTTTTAATAAATAAATAAATAAATAAGTTTTAACGTGACAAAAGAATTTTATTTAGGGTACTGTGAAAGATATACACGCAGCAACGGTGAAAAATGATTTGGAGGGTCTGAAAAAAAAATTGGAAGATCCAGTCTCGCCTATTATTTTGTGTAGCAAGGATGCAAACGGTTTAAATGTTTTGCATAAGGTACTTTATTGAATTTCAAATAATTACTAGACCAGTGGTACTCAACCTTTTTTTCATGGGCCTCATATGTTTCTTTCATTTATTTTTTCCGTGACAGGGAAAACATTTTCTAAAGGTAGCTGTCCGATTGTTTGTCTGCAATAACGCAATTGTTTACCAACTAATGTAAGAATTACTTATATCTTAATTTACGTTATGATCAGGGGTAGTGGTAGTAGTAGAGATAGGGGTGGTGGTGATGAAGGGAGGGGTACGAATTTCTGTATTTTAACACCCACATACGGTTCCTTACCTTACATTACATCAATTTTTATCTAAGGAGGGTCATGCACTTGGAAATTATACAATACTAATAGATATTTATTTAAATTATTTGTTTCTTTTTCCTTTTACTTATTTAAAAATTGCCTAATATTTCTTAGTTAAAGTAAATTTCAAATAATATAAAATCGTTGGGATAACAAAATTAAAATATAGTTTGGAATGGAAAGAGTTAAGCGGGCCACAACATTGGGCCACAGACAGGTGTCAGACTTTTCACGGTACAGTGTTACGTAAAACGGGTAAACCTAACTTCATTTACTATTTAATAAAGGCAATTTACGAAACGATGAGTAAAAAAAAAGCAATAACTCGTGGAATTCACACGCGACTGAAGCGAAACTTTTAAGTTTTTCCCTCTGCCACAAGTCTTGCTCGATCGATATTTCCCCGTTTCACCTTTCATTTTTCTTGTCGTTTAACAATTTTCTGTACCCTCCCGAAAAAAAAGTTTCACTTCAAAAAGCTTATTCACAATTTTATTTTTGTTTCAATTTTAAAATAATAAATCAATGGAGAATAAAAACATCTATGTAATAAGATTTAATTTATAAGATTTGTGATTTTTGGTATATGTTCTGCCATTAACAATTGCAGGGAAATTTTATAACCTATAAAAATATTTCACTTTCAATGATTGACACTGAATGAGCGAATATCTGTTGCAATGGGTGGGTGAGGGGGGAAGGTGTGATTAAATATGTATAATCCGTATCTGCTTTGACTCCAATCACTATTACTAAAGTATTTATTTTTTATCTGAATAAATTGAAATGTTTTTGTTTGATTTAACTTTTTTATTCTGGGTTACACATTACGATTTAATGGGCTACAGGTTGAGTACCACTGTGATATACTAATCAAACGTTTACGTATTACAATAGAATTTTCGTGGTTCTCACAAATGATGAAATTTGTATGTAATCTATCAGGCTGCCGGATTGGGTTATTTGGAAGTTGCACGTGAAATTCTTGAAAGGTATCCTTCGGTAGTAACGGCTCAAGACAACGAAGGTAAAACACCGTTACATTACGCGGCTGCTTTGAAGGACGATGGTACCATGTACAATCTTTTAACTGAATATGGAGCTGACGAAAGTAAATTAGACAATGTTAGTATATTTATGTATTCAAAATATATATATGTTATACCGGTAATATATAAATAAAAATAGACACTGTATAAAATACCTGGCATTTTTGGGGCAAAGTATTAAATATTCCACACTTATATTTTAATATTGTATAATACTAATACTTAGGCATCAGAAAATCCCTAGAAAATATGACGATTGGTAAGTGATCAGAAGAAGAAGATAGAATTACTATAGAAATGCTGAAATTTGAAGATCATGCTTTGGAGAAATTCTTGATAATCTTCTTCAATAAATATATGCAAGAAAAAAAATATCATACACTTGACAAAATGTTGAAGTAATTGTGAATTTTAAAAAGGTTTCGCAAGTATCATATACAAAATTATAGATCTATAAATCTGCTGCCCACCTGTACAATTTTTTTATTAAAATTATCACAAATCGACCAATATTTAAATTTGACTTCTATCAAACTGTGGAACAAGGTAGATTTCGAAGAAGGACTAGTACAATCGATCATATACGAGTAATGAAAACTTTTATTGATAAAATTTCGGAGTATAAAATATCAATATACTATGCTTTCATTAAACTTTCAGAAAGCATTTGAGATCATATTGACATGATGCATTGAGATTGAAAGCACACAATTGAGATCTGGCACATATTAAAGTCTATAAATAGTGTTCGAATCAATTCTAGATACATTGCAGTAGTTGGAAACATTATATCCAAATATTTATTTACATGTGAAGTTAGTTGAGATCACAAATACCAAAAATATCAAGGAGATACAATGTCATCCAAATTTTTTACTTTGGCACTAGAAAAGATTTTCAAAGATCTCTTATGAGAAGATAAAAAGGTAGGAAGATAAATGTATCAAAATCAATGGGACAATTTAAACCATCTTATGTTAGATTTGAGAATAACATTGTTCTGATATCGGTGAACAGAATGAGATTCAAAGAATGTTACAAGAACTGAATGAAAAAGCGAGGACTGTAAATGAACTTGTTAAAAACAAAACAAATAAACCGACAAAATATACGAATAATAGGCAATCATAAGATAGAAAATGTCTATACAATTATGTATAACATATTATAACACTCCAAAAAAACTATCATTCCCAAGAGATCACTAAACGGATAAAATTTTCCTGAGTTGCTTCTGGTGAACTATCACCAATACTGAAATACAACACAATTCCCATAAATTTAAAAAGAAAGGTCTTTGACATCGATCATCACTTACAGGTTGGAGATAGGAGTCCTAACAACAAAGAATGCTAATAAATTGAGAATAATGCAGAAATTTATGGAACAAGCTATGCTAAAGGTTTCCCTGAGAGATAAAATTAAAAAAAAATGTCTGAAAGAGAACAAAGGTTACAAATATAATCGAAAGAATAAGATGTATTAAAATATCAATGGGCAGGACATGTTGTGAAGCAGAAAAATGAACAATGGTTTACAAAAATTTTATATTGGCTCTCAAGAGAAACTAAGAGAAGCAGAAGTAGACCATAACTAATTGTAAGATGGATGGATGACATTAAGCAAGCAGCTTGAATTCACTGGCATCAAAAAGTTATGAGTAAACGTAATTGGAAGCATTTAGGAAAGGCTTATTTTTAGGAATGAGTAAAAAAAGGTTAAGAAATAAAAAGAAGAAGAAGAAAATACCTAAACATTGTATGTAATACTTAGGTTTTACACAAGATGACAAATGCTATTGTGGCAAAGTATTAAAAGAGAATTATGAAAAGATTTTTATTGAAAAGAAATGTATGAAAAAAAAATATAATATGATATTTTTATTGAGGAAAATAAAAAATAAAATATGAATTTACATGTTTTCAACAAGGAAGACAGTAAATGGCAGTTATGCATTGCACTTGTTCTTTTCACACAAAAGTACTACGTGTGTTGACATTTGGTTTTTCATATATACTTGACAAATCCTTTGTTTTTTTTTCTGTGGACTTATTAATAGCAGCTTACTAGAGAGAGGCATTTCAGGGTCAGGAATATCTTCAATTACTAAGTAAATTCTTTGGGTATAAAGTGATTTGTGATCTCGTTAACAGTTATTTTAAAATTCTTTCAGTAATTTCAAATCAGTACAAACTATTTTTTGTCACATTCATAACAATTGTCAATAGATAGGACGAATCACTTTGTTCCTTGTCAATTTCAAGAATAGAAACTCACACAGTAGCTTCCAAGGAATCAGAAGAAAATTTCTTGTCAGAACTTCATTTCAATTTTTCTTTTTTTCCTATATTTCCAGATTGAATTTAAAATCAATTTTATTTTCAACGATATTCCTAGTTTCAAGCAGATTGCACAAAATATCAGTTTAATCATCTTCATCATCTTTACTGACATGTTATGTGATATTAGAAACGTCATTAGTAAAAAGTATTTTATACTTTGTTGAGTTGTCTTTTTTGAAATTCTACAGAATACTTAAGAAATGTAATGGAATAATAATCCTTTCATACTTTCCCCAAAATGCCAGATTTTCTATGCAATGCTTAGCTTTTTATACATTCCCGATAATATGTCTTTATATATAAAAATTCAGCGTCACAATATGTTTGTCTATTTATAATTCCGAAACTATTGAACTAATCTTAATGATTTTTTTTTATTTTGTGTGATTTTTTCCAACTTAGAGTATAGGATAGTTTTTATTGCAATTATTTTTTATTTCTTATTGCTAATTTCAGGATTTATTATTTAAGGTTATCTAAGTCTACGTTTTGTAAGTTTTCGATAGATGGCGCTGTATTACAATTCAATTATTTGACGTTTTTTTCAGCTTTACATGTGACATAACTAACCTTACTTTTTATATTTTTTTCGTTTATTCTTATTTTATGTATTCTATTGTAATTGTGGTATTATTTTGTGTGTTGTTATAATTTACTGAATAGTTTAGAATTATATTATATCAACATTTTATAATAAAGCCACAGTAAAGCGTGGTCGGAGCATTCTAGTATATATATGTCATTTAAATCATTTAATATATTTAATCTTTTATTTATCCTATAATATCTTGACGATTTATTTATTAGAAACAAAAGGCAGCAGCTTTTTATAAAAACCGTCCATCCGACGTGGACCTTTCCAATTTAGTCGTAGTACCAGAAGCTCCACGAGTATCGAGTACATCCTATCCAAAAAATTGGGATTGGAGAATTTTAGAGGCAGCCGAATCGGTTACTCGTGCTGGTCCAAAGAAATCTTTAAGTAATAACGACGTTGACAGTGCATTCGAAAGCATAGAATCACCAACAAAGAGTTCAGCCGAGACTACAGAGGAAGTAAATAACCTTTTTTTTATTAAATATAATTAAATCTTTCGTTACAGGCGCCGATTATAGTCGGCATCAATGAGAATACCTAAGCATACTTTCAAAATAAACGGTCTATATATACTCTTGTCGGTTAATTCCTAAGAATTATAATTTGATATTTATTTTTTTATCCTAAATTGTATTATTTATTTATAATTAATAAGAAAATTCTATAAATATTAGGTGTACAAATTAATTCGGTCTGTTTTTTAACTCAAAAAAATGCATTTATTTCAAAAAATAATAAATTTACAAATTAGTCAAAATATTGTCCATTACTGCTTACAACTTTTCCCCACCTCTTAAGCAATTTTCGAATCCTATCTCGGAAAAACTTCTCGTTTTTTTGAGGTGATCCAATTTTGAAGTCAATTTTCGATATCTTCGAAAAAAGTGAAATGGTGACTTGTCTAATCGGGTTGCATCCGTCGAAACAGTCAGTAGTCAGAAGGAGCAATGTTCGGAGAATACGGCGGGTGGGGTATGATATCCCATTTGATCGTTTCTAAATATTTTTTGACAACTTTTGCGATGTGAGGCCGAGAATTATCATGCAAAAGAATAACTTTGTCATGTCTGTCCTTATATTCCGGCCGTTTTTCTCGTAATGCCCATAGATTTCAAACGTACAGACACTGCTTATTGGGTCACCACCAACGTAAGTGCAAACTCGTCTTGCATTAGACTCGGATCTTCATCGAGTAATGCCTGTAATTCATCATCTACGAATTTTTTTGGCTGTCCCGAGCTAGGTTTATCTTCAACGCTGAAATCACTACTTTTGAAGTGTCGAAACCATTTTCTACATGACTTTTCAGTTGAAGCATTGTCACCGTAAACTTCGACAAGCATACAATGAGCTTCAGCAGTAATTTTTTTCCAAATAAAACAAAAAATTACAACTTTCCGCAAATGCTGTTTAGTTATCAAAAAATCTGACATTTTTAATAGCGTAACAAAAAAAGGTTTTGTATGAAACTTAAAACAATACAAACTGGATATTATCGTCAGATGTCCGATCTGTCTAAAACCACGGCAATTAGCTATTACTATTAAAAAATTTAATGTTTTTAGAGCCATTTTTGAAAACGGACCGATTTAATTTGTACTCCCAATATGTAAATAACTGAATATGCTTATAGAATATACATGTTTCCATGTTTCTTACATAATATAAAATAATATTTATATTTTCTTATATGATTATTATTGATCGGTTAGGAGACCAAAATTGAAACGGAAAAGAATGATTTGCCGATAGAAGGTGACGAGGGTCTACCCGAGTCTTCTGTTTCCGAACCAGCATCAGATAACGTTAAAGTAAACGAAGAAACGGAAGAAAAATCATCCGACGACGATGTTATTACTGGTGCTAAAGACGAGGAAGAAACTAAGGAAGAAACTATGGAAAATGAGGCGGAAGAACAACAACCACAAGAAACTGAAGAATCTGAGATAGTTGAAGGTGAAATAACAAATAATGAACCGATTCTTACCGATCATGAGGAGAGGAATGATCCTAGTACCGGTGATTCTGGAGTCGATGATCCAACAAACGAAGAAGATCAGGTAATACAGTTTTTGTTTATTATTATTATTATTATTATTATTATTATTATTATTATTATTATTATTATTATTAATTGGCATTAGGAACTCAAAAGTTCATTGACGCAAATATTAAATCCCGCCAGTTTTCAGTCTTCGTAGCCTATTTCCTTAAGATCTCTTCTAATATTGTCCTTCCATCTACGTCTTGGTCTACCCAGTGGTCTTTTTCCGTTGGATTCTTCCCCATGCGCGCCACGTGACCTGCCCATCTTAATCGGCGTGATTTTACGACGTTAATGATGTCCGGTTTGTTGTACAGTCGGTGTACTTCTACGTTATGAAGTTTTCTTCATTCGCCCATTTCTTCCATTCGTCGTGTTTTGCCCCGAAGATTTACGAACAACTTCATTTTTGAATACCTTAAATTTCTTTTTATCCCGTAACGTAAGTGACCACGTTTCACTACCATAAAATACTACCGGTAGGGTGATTGTTCTGTATATTCTTCAGGTATTACAGTTACTCGTATAAATTTATATTTATACTAGGTAATTGTAAAAAAAAAAAAATATTTGAAATATTTTAGTTTCATTACTCTGACGTGAAGACTAAAAAATTAACTATACATTTATCTACTTTGAGTTTGACACGCGTCCCGATCGATCCGTAATAAGGTGGATTCCCGTGTACGATTACTATCTTTCGTCATATCGATCGTTTAAACTGTGTCTATGCAGAGAAGTTTTCATTTATAGACCACACTCATTTCATCGTACAGGTCATCGTTGGTGAACATGAAGAATTACCTGAAACGGAATTGAACGAGGGTAGCATGATCTTGGATCCGGAAGTAGAGAATTTATTGGAGAACGGAAATATGGAACAATTGGCAGCGTTGGTGTTAAACGGTGAAGGACGACGATTAGTTGGTCGGCAATCGAATAATCCTGAACTTCAAGCTTTCATCGACAACGTGCCAGCTTATATGGTATTATTCATAGTTTTTGATCCATGTAATAATATAGATTTATTAAAATAAATTATTGACAAGTGCGCAAGAGTGAGCTAGGAAAATAATAGATTAATCGATTAAAAAACATTAAAAAGAAAAAACTTTTTTTGCTGCAATGTATGCTCAATTAAAAACAGATCAACTTTTGTTTAAAGTATATTTTTATAAGTATTTGAAAAATTGTGAAAAGAGTTATATGGCACACCCTGTATATGTTTGTCACTTTTTCTCTTTTTAATAACGTAGCCGTTTTATTAATGTTTCATCGAGTTTGTTTATTTTGTTTATCGCTACCTATCGCTTTTTCGTTGCATCCAGTTTCAAAAATTACCTCCGATTCTAAAGAAGAGTTTTCACTTCACAAAAAAGATATAATACCTTTTATTAAAAAAGGGAAAAATTCATGCCGTACATATGGCAGCCCGAGAAGGAAATCTGAGAGATTTGCAAAGTGCATTGGATCGTCGCAAATTTGCCATTGCAAGAGACGGATCTTCTCCTCACGGTGCAACAGCACTTCACGTTGCTGTAGTATTCGGAAATACCGCTGTTATTAGGTTAGTTTTTTTTCTATTTGGTTTGTATTATCAATCCACTTTTTATCGATCTAACAACCAGCAATCGTAATAACAAATTATCGTTTACAATTTTAATTTAACGTTGTTTTTGCATTAGATATCTGGCAGGAAGATTCCCGGAAACGGCACATGCGATCGATCTCGACGGTAGAACGCCATTGCATTATGCAGCAACTTTAGCCGATAACGGTCACTATTACAATCTTTTACTTCATTTAGGAGCTAATCCTCTTGTAAAAGATAACGTAAGTATAAATGGGGTTTTTCTTTTATTAATTTATACCTGTGTTATTTAAAATATCGATAATATGTTACAAGGTCGAGATATCCGCATGGAATTTTTTCTCGCATTGTTGCACCGGGCAAAAATTTTCTCATTGCTTTTTTTTCTTCTTCTTTTTTTATTAAAATTTGAAAAACGTCGTATAAATGACTACTCTTAAGATTAATACGTCACGTGCATAATAATTTCTCAATCAAAGTTGCCAAAAGCGTATCGATTTATATATACAGGGTGATTCACCAACTCCTGTCACTTCAATAGCTCCGAAAGTATGATAGTAGTAGAAAACAAGGATAAGTCAACTTCGTTTTTTTAAATACAATGTTATATTTTAATACTTATTTTCAGATAGGGACTGACAAGACGAATCAAATAATGTGCAACATTAAATACAAAACCTAGCAATGACCAATAAAAACTATTTGGAAAATATCTGTTCCGTCCGTTGTCGGAACAACTAAAAGATGACGCAACCTTGATGCAGCTGTAATGCTTGAAGAGCTGTAATGTGGCCGGCCTGTTTGCAAGTCTTGACCTTCGTTATCCTTCAAAAATATTAATGTTGCACATCATTGGATTCGTCCTGTCAGCCGCTATCCGAAAATAAGTATTAAAATATAACTTTGTATTTAAAAAACCAAAGTTGACCAATAAATCTCGAAAATGACTCAATCTAGCTAAAAATACTAATGTTTTATTGTAGTCCTGAATTTTTCATGCAACTTTTTCTTTATCCGCTTTTCTGCTATCATACTTTCAGAGCTATTTAGGTGGTAAAAGCTGATGAATCACCCTGTATATTGCACGCTATATTTTCTATATGATATATTATATTGGTTATTACCATCAATGTATAACACGAATAATAGGTATTTTATAAGATGTTTAAACTGTATACATATATATACAGAGTGTCACTAAAAGGGCACCACTAGTGTAAAATTTTGAAAAAATCGATTTTTTTTGCATATTTCTATAGTTTATACCTTTAAAAATAAAATACTAAAATTTCAAGTGATACAAAATTCAATCAAATACAAAATTTCAATTAATATTTCTAATATACACCAAAGGATTGACAAACAAGGATGGTAAATAAGTATTATAACCAATTTATTCAAATAAAGGCTAACGATTTATAGAAATCCATTATTATCATTTTATCTTTTCAATCTATTTATAAATATATATTATAACCTATTTATAGGTTACCGTGAGACTAAAATTAGAGAATGTCGAGTTTCACGTGGTCGATTTTCAACAAATACGTCGGTAAAAGATCGAATATTAAGATTTATTTTTATGCATTAATATTTCGGACACATCATGTGATATTTGACATTCTCCAATTTCGGTCTTTCACGGTAATATATACATATAGTCGTAATGCAGCGACTATAATGCAATAATCGAAATAATAAATAATAACGTGCCTCATCATGTAAGGTTAGAAACGTCATTAGCTGAAATATTTTATACTTTGTCAGTTTATCTTTTGATATTGCATTCTAATGCTTAAGAAATATGTGAAATATTAATCGTTTCAAAATTTAGCCAAAAAAATGTCAAAAATTTTATACAATATCTGTCTTTAATACATTGATGGTAATCAATTTTGATTAATAAAACAGTTAATAACAATCAATAATATTACCAATCGTACATAACTTCTTGTTTACATATACTATAGCATAGTACATAATATACCTAACTATACCTATAGTAAACGCATTTGACAGCTTTTACTTATTTATTTGCGATTACATTATTAGCGATAGATTGATTTCTCATGTAGTTAGGAAATAAGGCGGATCATTACAAAGTAAATCAGGATGACCTATCGCACAAAAGACTACTTCGCGATTTTGGGGCCAGCGAAAAACTAGCCGAAGAAATGTTGACGGACAAAGGTATTTAAAATATTAACAACACACGTGCGAACCCACAGTTTCGAGACTCACTTCGGGGATGTCAATTAAAAAAATGATCAAATTAATTCAATTTGAGATATTTCTTTTTTTTTCTTTTCTTTTTTCCTCTTTTTCACCGATAGATAAAAAATCAATTGAACTAATAAAAAATAATACCGATTAATAATAATAATAAATCACGATAATGAAATAGCATAGTAATAAATATAAATTCTCTCTTGAAAATCTTATAATATAAATCATACACGCATAATATTATAATCTATTATTTATTAAGTCTATCTTTTTGTCACGAAATTTCGAATCAGCACAAAAACTCGCACCCACATTATTCCTCCTCATCTTTGTCACTATTGTAATAAATTTAATCGATAAATTGTATTAATCAAATGTACAGTAGTTTCATTTCTATGAATCGCGTTGAAACATATTTTACGTAGATGTATTTAATATCATCTCACTAATTAGATGTATTAGGTTGGCAACTAAAAGTGATTGTTGATTTTAAAAGGCCATCTATCGACAAAATCTGCAATTACTTAATTAGGAACCCAACTTAATTTGAGTATAAATAGTGACATAAATGGAGCACACAAAACGAAAAAAACACATAGGGACATTGTGGCAAATGTTAATAATACACACACACACATATACAAGCACGTGATTGCTGATTTTAAAAGGCCATTTATCGACAAAATCCGCAAACACTTAGTTGCTAACACAACTTGATTTAAGCATAAATAGTGAGACAAATGAAGCACACACAACAAAACACACTGGCAAATGTTAATACACACACACAAGCACATACCAACATTGTAATAAATTAGAATTATGCTATTATATATCCTCTTCCCGACGTTTGTCACTTGTTCGAACACCTGTTTCACCATAATATCTGTATCCTGACGACCGTTCTCGCATGGATGAGAAACAGTACCTGGAGGTGACAAATACTCGGCCCGACGTGACACGAATGAACCGGAAACATTGGCGACCTTGGAGAGATGCTTCCGTTTATTGGCTGGCGCTAGAAGAAACTCGGCACCTAGGACACCCTCGAATCCTGGTACACTGCTTGGTCGTTACCTGAAACGGCCGATATTCGATCGCATAAAGCACCGTGTGACACGCATGGACCACAATCTTTTCGATGTTATTTGGCCCGCTTTTAAAAAATACGGTTATCCTACTGCTGCTAGCAAGACAAGCAGCAACAACAGCAGCATCAATTCAACTATGAGTATCGATTATGATACAATAATCGATAATAATATCGTCGTAGTGCCTGATTACGAAAGTTACATTGTATTTGCCGAACTGTTTGATCCAATAATCAGAGAGTTGCATTGTTTGACGGCAAGCGGGGATCTTCCTGATCATCCGGCAACACGTTTTTTCGACATTAACGATTCAACCGATAACAACAATGATGGAAATTATGTCGACGAAATGGCCATATCTACATTGGAAAATTACGATTTGGATCCTTCAGCTAAGTTTGTTCAGGCCGGTACCATTGAATGTTGCAGAAATCTCGAGAATTATACTCTACCGTTGACCTTGACTGTTAATCAACTCGAAGACGTCGAACGGGTTTTAACCAGTGAATTTATGAGCCCAGAAATTTCAATAATAATGGCCGAAGGTAGTACGGAAGACGAGGCTGGAAATTATTTAACGTTGAGCGAACTTTTGGATCAACCGAGTCCTTTGAGAGCTCAATTGGCAGCGTCAGGTTTATTGTTGCCAATTACCGAGTTCGAAATACACGACGCTAAACGTCTTCATGGCAAACATTGGCCATATGGTCGAGGTGTTTATGTTGCTGCTGCTGGCGATTTGGCAGCTTGGGTTAATGTTCAAGATCATCTCAGAGTTATATCTCGTACTACGGACAATAAACCTGGCCTGATTGGCAAGGCCTACGTTAAATTAGCCAAACTAATGCGTTTGTTGGATCAAAGATTACATTTTAAGAGAGACGTTAAATTTGGTTTCCTTAGTTCTAGACCTCATGCTATCGGTAACACATTAAAATTCACTCTGATCGTTAAGTTTACCGAATTGTCGAAAGAACGGGACCATTTGAAACATTTATGCGTCGTACGTGGACTCGGGGTGTGCGATACGCAACGAAAGGATACATTTAAACTTACCAATCAACAGTGTTTGTCAATCACAGAATTACAAACGCTGCAAGACTTTTCTAGAGCAATTTCAAATATTATTCTATTGGAAAAAGAATTAACATTGAACAATTCACTTAGAATAGCTAACATGATTGCCGGAATATTTCGTAAAAAGACAAATGCTAGAAGAATTCGATCTTGATCGATAACTATGATTACGATCGATGAACAACAACAAATTTACATCTCGCAAAAAATAATAACAATTTCAACATTATATTATCATCGTCATCGATCGGATATAATCTATTTCAGAATCATTATTAATTTATACTTTTTATTTATTTATTTTTTCTTCTTGCGTGATCATTCGTACAAAAATGGCGACTACGACGACGTCCATTTTATTTCTCTTTCACAATACGAGTTAGTATTATAATCGCTTTTTGTAGTATTATAGAAAGAGTGAGAAAGAATGAGAGAGTATGAGACAGTGTGAGAGAGTGTGAGAGAGTGAGAGTGAGAGAGAGAGAGAGAGAGAGGGTGAGAGAAAGACATTTTCCGATTCTTTTCTTTTTTTCTTCCCTTTCGTGCGTTACGTTGGAAAGATGTGTGAACGTTGTTTTGACTCTATCTCGTGCATCGAACATTATTATCCAGTTTGAATAATTATTTTAGTAAAACAATAAAAACACATTGAGATGTGTGGAGATTATTTGCCAAGAAGAGAAGGTCGCATTTTGCTTATTAGGTTAGTAAAATATTTGAAAAAATATAACCAAAAAATAATATATAAATAAATTCTAATAATATTATTGTTTTGACACATTGTTATCGCACACTCTTCTTATTGTATCTAAAGTATGCTTTTTTTTTTTATTTATTATTCATACGTATATTATACGTGATAATACATGTAATGTCAAATAATTGTCAAGTATTATTATTATTATAACATATTTCGATAAAATTTTAAGGGATAATTTTTGTTAATCACAATGAAATGTGAAAACATCAATGAAGAACATTTTAAACGGAAATTTTCGAAAGCTTAAGCTTTTGTTGTTTTGATTCATGCACGCGTCAATGTTCACACGCGAAGGAAAGAATAACTCTGGCACGTCTTTCCAACATAGTAATATAATTTATTTACACATTATTTATGTATAAGTATAAAATTTCTCTTTTTTTTTTTAACTTGAGTCACACGTTTTTTAAGTTTTTTGATTTATTTTGAATACTCACTGTCAAAGTTAAATCCCATGACGTTTATGGTTGAACACCAAGGCACGAATTTTTTGCTTGCTTTTGCATACCGAGATTGATGAATGATCGTTGAAGAAAATTAAGCAATATTATTATTATTATTATTATTATTATTATTATTATTATTGTTATTATTATTATTATAAGGATTAATCACGACTTTTCCTTGCACTATTTTTTTATTTCACGTATTATTTGTCCATTTAACACTTTCAAGACGGGTGATAAAACTGACATAAAAATATTTAACTGAATACAAAATAAATAAACTAAATAATTGAAAAAATAATAATAATAAAATAAAATTTTTGAAAGTGTCTGTAGCTGAATACGGCAAAGTTTTGTTATTTCTTTCTATTTTAATATAAAAAATGTTAATATGATGCTTATAGTCATTTATTATTTAAAGTTTGAAAATATTAGCCCTTTGCACTCCGAATTATTTTTCAATTTTGTTACCAACATCTTTTAATGTTTTTTAATGTTTTACTTTAACTAAAAAATAAAGCAGTTTGATAAAAGTAAAAATGTCGAGCGGGACTCGACAAAGAAGCTCTCGTGAGATAAAAACTGATGTCGAGTCACACTCGAGAGTGCAAAGGACATTACAAATGCGTAAATGGTAAAATATTTTGTTGTGAATAAAGTAAATTTATGATAAATTTATAGATTTACGTACAATTTTCATTAACTTTGAAAATTTCTGAAATTTGTATTGTTTATAAATGGTGCAATTTTTGATGCTTCCTAATAATCTTTACTGTAGATCATTTTTAATACATTAATTAAATTTGAATCATTACTGATTATATTAAAGGCAAATAATTTGCAAAAATTCATATTTATTTCTATTATAAGTATCTTATATAGGGTGTCTGAGGTATTTTTCGTACAAAAATTGTCAGCTTATTCTACGAACAAAAATAAGAAAAAAATGTTCTATGAACATAAGTCATTTAAAGTCTTACTCAAAATTTATAAAATAAATTGTAAAATTGTTTAAATATACTGCTCAAAAATGTATTTTTATTTGAACAATAATTTCATCACTTAAATCAACTAACTTAACCGCACTAGGATTTTTATTTGTAGCTGAAACTAAAACAAGAAATTTATATAACTAAGATAACTAAATTTGATGTTAGGATAGAACGAATTAAGAATGCTGTTAGAAATTAATAGAAATTTGCAAGAGAAATTCGCCATGTCATAAACAATGTACTATCAAACTTGTATTCGCGTATAGACGGGAAACATTTTGAACAACGCATTAAACAGGTTGAATGTCACGGGGGTCACCGGTGTCCGGCACTTAACTTAGCTGTGACGCCATGGGGGCCACCGACCATATGGCCGTGACCGGCGTATTTCACATCGTGGAACACGAACAATCCTGGTAAAATTAGCTTGGCACTCAACCTGTTAAACAGTTTTACAATTTGCTATAACTGTCGAATAAACTCTTTCTAATGACTTATGTTTATATGAAATCTTTTTTTCTCATTTTTGAGTATACTATAAGCTCACAATATTTGTACGAAAAAAATCTTAGATATTCTGTATATAACAAATAAATGAATTAAAAAGCGCCTATTTTAAAATGATGTAGGACCATATTCAATATTTTGTTAAAAATTTTTAAATAATGTAGAATTGTGTCCCGTATTTTGCTAAACACCCTGTATATAATAAATGAATGAATTAGAAAGCGCCAATTTTGAAAAGACATAGGACTACGCAGTTCATATTCTGTTAAACATTTTTAAATAACGTAGGATTGTGTCCTGTATTTTGCTAAAGACTTTGAAATTAAAATAAATTTACGGTTACCGTCGTGAAAGTGTTAATTATATTTATTATATGTTATCTAGTATACGCTATAGAGTAATAAAAGAATGTATTTTTCAGACGATAATCAACTTGATATTCCTATATTTCGTACAGAGGAAGGTCGTTATTTAGCAACATGTAAGTATAATATTTGAAATATAAGAAAATTCTTATCTCGTTTAAAGAATAAGAGAAAGAGATTTTAACTTTGAATATAATGTTGATTCAAGTTTACTTAAAGGAAACTAGGGGTAAAGGGAGAATAGGTAATCAAATGTCGGAAACTTTTAGTATTCATAGCTGATTAAAACAGGGGGATGCACTGTCACTCCTTTTGTTCAATTTAGTACTGGAATTTGCTGTCAAAGAACTGCAGAAAAGTAAAGATGATCTGCAATTGAACGGGACAACGCAATTGTTGACATACGCGGACGATATTGCTTTGTTATGGGACAATAAAAAGTCATTTTCGTCATTAATATCATAAAATCACGCCGATTAAGATAGGCAGGTTATGTGACGCGCATGGGGGAGGATTGAACGGAAAAAGACCACTGGGGAAACCGAGACATAGATGGGAGGACAATATTAGAAAGGATCTTAAAGAAATAGGCTACGAAAACCGCGAATGGAAGGGTCGCTCCCAGGGACGGGAATACTGACAGGATTTAGCATTTACGAAAATGAACTTTCGAGTTCCTATCACTAATTAATTATAATAATATTAATAATAATATTAATAATAATAATAATATACTTTTGACAGCATTGGGTGATCCACTGATCAAGGGTCTAACAGAAGTAGCCAATGCACGTCCAAACGATCCAGTCACCTATTTGGCCACTTATTTATATAATTTTGCCAGCAGTAATAAAAACGACAGTCAAAGGGTTTGTATTTATTTATTTATTTAAAATAATATAATATTTTATTGTTAAGAGTATCATTCATTTATATACAGTAAGCCATAGAAGTATATGCTTAATCCTACCATCAACTTAAAATAATCAATATATTTTTTTGATTGTACAATATTTCCAAATTTTTGAACATAAAAATATATTTTAGATTTATTAAAACTTGTAAATCGATATTAATTTAATTGCATTCTAAAGGAATTAAAATTTGACATAACTGATAAGAAAACTGATTTCATTAGACATCTCTAATTGTCTTAGAAACATTATAAGATGCAAAAGAAGGTTAATAATATAATAATTATATATTTTTATTTTATCTTACGTTGTTAAAAATATTCTTATGAGACCAATTTGGTTATCTCTTTCAATGAAGTAAAATTATATTTCTTAAATAATAAAATGTTTTTTCTGCAATCAAATTCATATCAATTTGAAAGTTTAATAATTTTAAAATATATTTCTATGTAAAATAATTTTAAAGCTTTGCATTAAAAGCAAATATTGTATAATATTTAACAACTATTATAATTAAATTGTAAAATAAAATACTTTTTTTATATCTTTCCTGTAAATCATTTATTTATTTCATGTAATACCTTATTTTAATTAATAAATAATTGAATGAAACACTTTGACATTAACATATATATTACAAACGTTATAGGAATCTAACGTTCTAATAATACCTGAACGTGACAATGAATTTCTCGAGAATCCTGGCAATGAAAACGGAGGAGAGGAGGATGCAGGTTATCCTCAAAGTCCAGATTCCGATGTACCAGAGTCAACTTTTAGCAATCCAAACAGAGTACGTTTCTTTCCAATAATCAAACAAAAGTGTTTAAAGTTAATTTATTCCTACAAATGATGTGTCTTATATTATTTCATTTGCAGGACGAGCATGGACAAAGTATGATACATTTTGCAGCTGTACGTTCTTATTCGAAAGATGGTTTGTATCATCTTTTGCAAGAGACGCAGGTCAACGTTGGATTTAGGGACGAAGTTTATCGAACGGCTAGGGATGTTGCGGAACAAGCTAATATCCGTGAAAATGTGGAAGAAATCGATCGTTGGGTCGTTTATTTAGCTGCCAGAGGTAGTACAATTTTTGACATTGGTATTTGATCACATCAGTAATACATCTTTAACTAGTTAACTGTGTTTGACGGGCGTATTCGTCATGAAGTAGTAACACGATTTTGTGTCATGGCGAGTACGAGCAAAATGGCAGCATAATATTCTAAACATCTTGAACTTTAAGAATATGTTTCGTTTTTCACAAAAATTACAATTTAAATAGCCAATGATCACTACTTCTTACGCATGACAAGTATACTAATCATGACACAAAATTCTGCCACTTCTTCATACCGAGTATACTCGTCAAACTCAGTTAACTGGTTAGATAAGAATTGTGCTTAATAAAACAATGTTAAAACAATATCTGTCACTCGTATATAGAAGTCATCAGATAGATGTCGGATATATCCGACGCTTGTAACAAAAGTGTTAATATTATTGACGTGTGACTATGAATTATGGCGCATTATTTTCCTCAAATCATTCAATTTACTTTGTATTATAATCCTTTGACTATGGCACTTTTGAAACGTCATAAAACAGGAATTCAGTTACGATGTACTCTGAGAACGTTGAATTTTTCTGTAGGGATACATTTTTGTGAAAACATATTTCAATAATGAAAAGATTAAATTTCACATTTTACATTTAAATAAATATTATTTATTTTTTTTTTGTATTCTGAACCGAATTGTTACTATAAATATTAAAAATTTAATGTGAAATGAGCGCCCATAGTAGCTTAGAAATTATTTGTAAATATGACACATTATATTACGTGAATCATAAATTGCCCACATACACGTTTAATATTATTTACGTATAACAGTCTCAGTTTATGTTTGATCATCGTATGGGCTATAATGAAATATTTTACAATATATTAGGAGGAATCAAGAAGATTTTTGATATTTAAAATACACAATTTCTGAACATATTGCATCATGTTTCTGAACTTTATTGAAATATAATGCAATATTTCCAATGTGACATCGTGCATATTATTATCAATAATATGGAAAGTATAATGGGGATGTTTTAAAAGTTTACAATTTTGTTTTCTTTTCGTAGGAGAAACCGAAAAATTAGTAGAACTTTTGTTGGAAGGTTACGATCACATTTTCGACGCGCAAGACGGTGAAATGAATATCGTTGAAATCGCAAACGAGAGGAATCACGAAGCAACTGTACAATTTTTACAATCGATACCTAACTACGTGGTAAAGTGTGAATAATCAGAAAAATTGAACAACTTTGAAAAACACATATAACATAGGTATTAACACACTTATAACATTATACATATGTGTATTTAATTTTGCATGCGTTAGGATCAACGGGAGGAAGTACACCATGCCATACGTTCGGCAGATGTTGCCAAAGTGAAAGAATTGTTAAATAAAAATAACGGCGGTGGAAAGTTATTAGCTGTTGGAAAAAACATAACCGGACGGTGTGCCCTTCACATCGCAGTATTACGAGAAAACGAAGAAATTGTTAGAATAATCGCTAAAACGTATCCGGAAACATTAAGAATCGGCGACAATGTGAGTAAAAAGTATTATTATGCTTTCGTACGATCGATTACAGTGAGAAACGAAACGATAAAATACATACAATATTTTCGCATAAAAGTATTAGATTGTTCCATAAGTTTCTTTCTTTTTATTTCTATAAAGTTGGTGCGTTTGAAATGTCGGATTCTTAAGTGAATATATAATATTACATATCTTTTTACAAAAGGTGTTTATTTAATCAAATTTGCTCCGTTCGCTTCAATACACTTTTCTTAATAAGACTTTAAAGTATAAATGCCTTTCTTAAAAAAATTCTTATGTTTAGAATCAATAAACTCTAATATTGCATTTTTTAGACTGTCTTTATTTTCATATTGTTTAGCCCGTTAAAATAGTTCCAAATGTTTCAAAAAATGATAGTACGGTGAATGAGCTGGGTGCGGCAAAACTTCATATTTCAATTCATTTAATTTTGTAATTATTTTTTTCGATATATGCGGCCAAGCATTGTCATGAAGAAGTAGTGGGCTATGCCGATTAACAAGTGATGGGCGTTTAATTTTCAATTTTTCATGCATCTTATCAATGTACTGGCATACTTTTCGACGGTAATTGTCTCTCCTGTTCGAAGAAATGAGAAATGAACTAAACCAGTCACATTCCACTAAATTATTATTAAAATCTTCAGTGGATAAAGTGATGGCCTTGGAGTATTAGCACAAGCCTCATCCTTATCAAGTTACCCAGCACACATTTTTCTCTTGTCGTAAAGAACCCATTTTTCATCACAGGTAATAATCCAATCGAAAAATGGCTTTCGATGTAATCGTGTTAGTAACAATGAGCATACGTTTAAACGATTCAGCTTATTTTGCTCGGTCTGTTCGTGCGGTACCCACTTACCAATATTTTTCACCTTGCCAATTTCAGAAAGATGTCGCAATATCGTTGTATGGTCAACTTTTATCCTGATAGCAAGTTCCCTCGTGAGTACAGTTGGATTCGCTTCCATCAATGCTTTCAGATCATCATTTTTCACGGTCGTTTTGGGTCTTCCTCGCGATTCGTTTTGTAGTGAAAAATCACCAGACTGAAATTTTTCAAACCAATGCTTTTTCGATTATTAACGGTATTCTCTCCAAAAGCCTGGTTTATGTTTCGTGCAGCTTTTGCAGCATTATTACCAATCTTATACTCATACAAGAAAATTACACGATGAAATTCATATCGGTACAAAATTCAAAACAAATAACAAAAGGGAACACTTTTGAGAAAATCTTCTATATTAAAATATTACTCTGGTAATGGACAGTACGACTATAAAAGAGGTTATGTCAAAAACAAGATCATAACGAAAACATGAAGAGAAACGTTTCCATGTAACAAAAAAACGACATTTCATATGCACCAACCTTATAATACGAAATGAATACACAATATTTACCGTTTAAGGTATTATTTATTTTGTTATATAAGAACCCTTTTGCTCTATTACCTTCTAAGCCTTATAATGTTCTTTTTTCGAAATTATTATGTTTTTGATAAGACATAAGCCTGGAGGTGTGCTTTTTTTTGCTGATTTCTTTTAAACGTATATCGCGAAGAAAATTTTTTAAAGACAGAAAGAAGCAGTAATCAGATAGATAACAGACTTTTCTGTAAATCTAAAATATATTTCTTAATGCTATGTATTTTTTTTTCTTTTTTTAAATTCTATATACAAACATTGAAAAAAAGAAATTGATTTACATTTTTTTTTTTAAATATCGTACGCGTGTTCACTTTTGATTCTTATTGCAATCATCATTAAACTATTAATTGTCAATCTGAAACATTTTATTTTGATTTTCAGTTGGAAAGAACTGCTCTTCACTATGCAATGGGAGTACCGTCGGTTGAAATTTTAAGTAGCATTCTAATAAAAGCAGGTGCTAAACGAATCATCAAAGATTTGGTAAGCTTTGTACAGAGTTCTTTGTATATTTCAATTTTAAGCCATTACCCGCCACAATACAGAAATGCAAGAAAAATTAAATTAACTGTATAATGATATTCATACTAACCAAACTAGAACTATTTTTGCAACAATTGTTTTTTTTTTTTGGTAAAATATAAATATTACAGCCCGTCCCATATTTGGAACATTGACGGAATATAATATAGTATACTAAAATAATATATCCTTTTTTGTAACTCAGGTAGATGATAGTATTTCTGTGAATTTGAGATATTTTTATCGCAAGTCAGCACACATAAGTATTTTTTTTTGTTACAACTGATACTTTTAGATGCTTGAAAAGGAACAGAACAATTGTGGTCATATTATTTTCTTTCCATCAAGTTTTGAATTACAACGATTCTAAAATCTATTTTTCACTTGCGTTGTTTTATTATATAATTTTTTTAACACTTCAGTACTATCGTGTAGAAAGATTCTCTCACACTGTTTTTAAAACTTTTTTTTTCTTTCTAATTTGAAAAGGAATGACTCCTTGGAAATTTTTTTACTTGCCTAAAATTTAATGTTTTACAAGATAGTGAAAAAAAATTTTTGTTTTAACTTAAAAATTAATGAAAAAATAAATAATAATTTATCGACTGTGAGAGTTTCTCTCATCGCGTAAGTAAAGTCAGGCACAAAAACATGTGAGAAGATCACACGTATTAGAAGTGAAATCTTCAAAAATCTAAGTTTCGAGAAAATGAGACGAATGCACAGTTTCAAGAGTAAGATAATTGTAGGATTTATTTATTATAATATTATTACCATATATAATAAAGGTCACCGGTATGGTCTCTGGGTGGAATAGCTGATCAAAAGTACACTTTTCCAAATTCAAGCAATAAAAACGGAATGCTGAATCCGATAGTTATAAATAGACACCAAAATTGTAAGATATTTATCAAAGGAAATATAATTCGTCAGAAATTACGTAAAAATAAATAAATAATCCTTCTTTTGAAACTCAGGTATAAAATTTTTTTTGTTAGTATAATTTTCAATTTCCCGTTTTCATCTACATTCTTGCGCTGTATAACAAACATTTTAGGATAGACGAAATAAAAACATTACGAAAAACATACGGAAAATACTGCTGGACTGAACGAAGGTTCTGGTAAAATGCAATGAAAGATCTAATAAAGATATTCTCTAAAAATGATTTTTCAACTCTGTAGCCTACCACACTTCGCGAGACCCTTATTATTTATAACATATCTCGTCTTTATTCTTTGGACCACAAACTTATCTTTCTAAATACTCTCGTCTAAATAAAGATCTGAACAACGAAAAATCTAAAAAATGCATTGAATCGTATCGCTCTCTAAGCTTATCGAACTGTGTACACTACGAGTTTCAAATTTAGGCCCCGTGGTAAGCTCCACCGATTCACGCTGGGCGTTCAATATCTTAAAAATGTTTTTATTTTATTAAAAAAATTAGTATATGTTTCTTAAATACGCAAATATCACAATTTATAATATAATTTTCATATATGCATGGGTAAGTACATCTCTTTGGATATTTTTCATAAAAACATATAAAAATCAAATTGAATAGACATATTTTGTCTTTATGCATCAAATATATTTTATAAAGAAGCAAAATAAAAATATAACAGTAATTTACTTGCTTTTGAATGGAATTTGTCAGCTGCTCCTCATTTATTCCACAGTATTCTCTAATTCTTTTTCTCTGATGTATCTGGTAACTTTTTTTTTTAAATATTTCAGACAATACAATTATTATATATTCTATGTACTTCATAATTATTTATTATAATATTTGCAAAATAAAGAATTTAATACTAATTTTTCAATAAAATAGAAACATTTTTAAATAGAAAAGGTATGACACGTTGTAAAAAAAAACTATAGGCATGAATATTATCGCATCGATAATAAAGATAATAAATGTAGATCGAATTTCAACAGACCTTCCCTGTTTTTTATAATTCTTTTCTCATGATAAGGAACCGACTTTGGGGTATAGGTAGCTGACAAAAACTAATATTTTCCAAATTCTATCAATCAAGATGAAATGCTGAATGCGATAGCCATAGATAGAGACGAAAATTGTAGAATATTTGTCGACAAAAAGATACGCCGTCCTAATCCAAGTAAATATAATATATATTTTTTTGAAACTCAGGTAGATGAATTTTTTTTCTCTTACACTTTTCACACTTTCTGTGAATGTGAGATATTTTTATTATGGGTTAGCATACACAAGTATTTCTTTTTGTGTTGCAACTAATAACTGTAGATGCTGTTAAAGAAGGGAACAATTGTGGTCGTATCTTTTTCGTTTCATCGAGTTTTGAATTACAACGATTTTAAAATCTATTTCTATTTTCGTTGTATTATTTTATAATATTAAAAATTTGTTTAAAAATTTATTTTCTATATTTTTTTTTTCTATATTTGTAAAATAAGTTATATTATTTTATTCTTATTGGAAATATAAAGTAAATAAGGTTTATTTGTTTTTGTAACGTGTTTAGTTTCTTCTATTTAAAAACTTTTCTATTTTATTGAAAAATTAGTATAAATTTCCTAAATACGCAAACATTATAATTAAAAAACGTCTTTGGATATTTATAAGAAAAATATTCTACAATGTTGTTTAATTTTTTTTCTCTGATGTATCTGATAATCATTTCATTTTTTTATAAAATATTGCAGACAATACAATTATTATATTTTATATATTTCGTAATTTTTAATTACAATATTTGCGAAATAAATAATTTAATATTAATTTTTTAATAAAATAGAAACATTTTTAAATAGAAAAGAAATACCACGTTTGGTAAAATAAAAACAGACCACGCACCATCTTTCTTTATTTCAACCGTCGGTTGGTTTGGACCTTATACTTTTGTCGCATACCTACGTGCTTATCTCTGTTTATTTTTTTACCTTTCTATCGCTCGTACCTACAAACATTTCGAGTATCGAAAAAATACGTGTCCACGCTTTGTAGTATGCAGTCGCACACAAACCCACATATATACAATCAGGAGTGATAACTACGAAGCAGAGCATAAAGAGGAGAACGAGAATTAGTCCAGTCAAAATAGCCCTGAAATCGGGTTTTTGAGCTATACGGCTGAAAAAATATGGAAATTATCAGAAAAATGCGTACAATACTGTGGGCAAAGTAAAAAAGTTCTCAACCACCGGGAAAGGGGTGAAAAAAATTAAAAACTACCCCAAAATACGATTTTTGGATTATATGTTAAAAATATCAAAAAAAGTTTCAAATAAAAGTTGTAGAGCATAAAATTTTAGGCCTATCTCTTTTAGACCATTTTTCCCCTAAAACGCACCCTTTCACCCCTACGACGGTTCAAAGTACTCAAAAACTGAAAATTCAATAAAAAATATAAAAATTGGACTTTTTAAAATTTTTTTTTTTAATTATCTTTAAAAAACTACAAAGAACAATCGTAGGGAAACAAAAAATTTTTTTTTCATCCCTTCTATTAAAAATCAAGGGGTGAAAACGGTTTTTGCTCGATATTTCGCTTAAAACGGGTTATTTAAAAAAATTTTCTTTTTCATATGAATTTTTAATTTATTTTTTAAATTTTGGTGTTGAATTTATATTTATAAATATTTACCTGTAGGAAATATCCCAATTTAAAGACAGGTAATTACTCCCTTAGTCCTACGCCTTTGTAGAAAGAAACAGAAAATGAAGCTATCCTGCTCTTACTCATTGTGACGTAGGTCCCCATGGCACGCATGCGCAGACTCTTAACTTCCATGCGTGCAAGAGAGATAGACAACCTATTGTTAGCTTCGTCCAAATGTAAACAGTATAACGCGATGAAACCCTTTTTCTTAAATATATTCTCTTTTTCTTATATATTCTCTATAGCTCGAGAGTCTCGTGCCCATCTGTGACAGCATGATAGATTTTTGAAAATATCTCAAAAAGTAAGCGAAATAAAGCGATTTTTTATTAATTATGTTTTGTAGACAATTTTATTTGCTACAAAAAAGGTTCAGTACTAAAATATTTTATCTTCCTCACTTTTCGAGATATATTAAAAAAATATGATTACTCTCTTACCTGATACTTTTTATTAAGTTTCACCACTGACAAGGACAGCGCAAGGTCTTGCCCTCTCGGATTTTGTTCAAATTTTGCAGGATGATAGATTTTTCTTACCTTTTTACGAATATATAGTGTTATAGGAGCCACTACTCAATAATTTTTGAGATATTTGCCATTAAAAATGCTTATGATGCTATCTAGTGTTTAAATTTATTTCTGAAGTAAGCAATGGTATGTAATAGGTTTAGGATATTGACAACGATTCGGCGATTCGTTCCAATAGTGGCCGAGTGTTTTTAGGGTTCGAATCTTGAGAGGTAAAATTTTTTTTTTTCTATTTTTATATGTAAAGATACATAATAGAGTTTAAATAAGTTGAAAATGAAATGTCTTAAATGACTAGAAACCTTATAAGAGTTTTTTTTTTTATTAGCATTTGTATATGTTCTCAATTCTCACTATTTTCAAAATAAATATCAATGATTTTGAAAAAATACTAAAATATCGAGACAAATTAATTTTTTTTTCGGAATCAGAAGTATGTGTTCTTCGGCATCGATATGTAGGCAGGGTACATTCAGATTCTCACGTAGGGCTGAATCACTGGGGATTCAGCCTTGGGAATCCCCCATCTTATTCTCACTTGGGAAATGCTTTTATTGTTTTGTAATAAATATTATTCTGTACATATGGGGCATTCCACGCCAAATCGGACGGTTTTAAAAATTTTTATTTTTGATTTCCGCCATTTTTTGGTATCTTTTAGTACCCACTGAAAAACCCTTCCTCCTAAATTGTGGCATTTTTTGATCTGCCGTTCCAAAGATATCGAATTTTCAAAAAGCAGCTCTTTCTGTGGTTTTTAGCCCGTACCTTTTTTAAAACTCATCCAAATGAAAATTACCATTCGACATAAAAGTTTTGTTTTTCAATGTACTTTTCGAAAAAAAATTCAAAAAAATTATTTAAAGTGTCTTAATACGTAATTTTCGATTTTTAAACTTTAAATTGCATTTTTTAAAGTGAGTGCATATTTAGATTTTCTTCATAATTTTTAAAGCAAACCTACTAATTTTACGTTTTAGGCCGGTCTGGCCGTGGGCCTTCGATAACTACTATTTTTTTTTCAAGTTTTAAAATTTAAAAAAAAAATTTTTTATTACATTTTAATAAATTTTATCATTTATTTCTCTCTATTAATGTATTTTAAAACACTTTACATATTTTTTTTTTATTATAACAAGCGTAGGAAAGTCTTCATTACTGATTAAGATTAATAATTTACAAAAATAAGAAAAGTCTTGATATATTTTCCTGATTTTTTGAGAAATTTTAGCAGTCTAATCATTGATATTTATTTTGAAAATAGTGAGAATTGAGAACATATACAAATGCTAATAAAAAAAAAAAACTCTTATAAGGTTTCTAGTCATTTAAGACATTTCATTTTCAACTTATTTAAACTCTATTATGTATCTTTACATATAAAAATAGAAAAAAAAAAATCTTACCTCTCAAGATTCGAACCCTAAAAACACTCGGCCACTATTGGAACGAATCGCCGAATCGTTGTCAATATCCTAAACCTATTACATACCATTGCTTACTTCAGAAATAAATTTAAACACTAGATAGCATCATAAGCATTTTTTATTGCAAATATCTCAAAAATAATTGAGTAGTGGCTCCTATAACCATATATATTCGTAAAAAGGTAAGCAAAATCTATCATCCTGCAAAATTTGAACAAAATCCGAGAGGGCAAGACCTTGCGCTGTCCTTGTCAGTGGTGAAACTTAATAAAAAGTATCAGGTAAGAGAGTAATCATATTTTTTTAATATATCTCGAAAAGTGAGGAAGATAAAATATTTTAGTACTGAACCTTTTTTGTAGCAAATAAAATTGTCTACAAAACATAATTAATACAAAATCGCTTTATCTCGCTTACTTTTTGAGATATTTTCAAAAATGTAAGAAAAGGTGGGAATAGTTTTTTAATTTTTTTAATATATCTCGAAAAGTGAGGAAGATAATATATTTTAGTACTGGACCTTTTTTGTAGCAAATAAAATTGTCTACAAAACATAATTAATAAAAAATCGCTTTATTTCGCTTACTTTTTGAGATATTTTCAAAAATCTATCATGCTGTCACAGATGGGCACGAGACTCTCGAGCTATAGAGAATATATAAGAAAAAGAGAATATATTTAAGAAAAAGGGTTTCATCGCGTTATACTGTTTACATTTGGACGAAGCTAACAATAGGTTGTCTATCTCTCTTGCACGCATGGAAGTTAAGAGTCTGCGCATGCGTGCCATGGGGACCTACGTCACAATGAGTAAGAGCAGGATAGCTTCATTTTCTGTTTCTTTCTACAAAGGCGTAGGACTAAGGGAGTAATTACCTGTCTTTAAATTGGGATATTTCCTACAGGTAAATATTTATAAATATAAATTCAACACCAAAATTTAAAAAATAAATTAAAAATTCATATGAAAAAGAAAATTTTTTTAAATAACCCGTTTTAAGCGAAATATCGAGCAAAAACCGTTTTCACCCCTTGATTTTTAATAGAATGGATGAAAAAAAAATTTTTTGTTTCTCTACGATTGTTCTTTGTAGTTTTTTAAAGATAATTAAAAAAAAAAATTTTAAAAAGTCCAATATTTATATTTTTTATTGAATTTTCATTTTTTGAGTACTTTGAACCGTCGTAGGGGTGAAAGGGTGCGTTTTAGGGGAAAAATGGTCTAAAAGAGGTAGGCCTAAAATTTTATGCTCTACAACTTTTATTTGAAACTTTTTTTGATATTTTCAACATATAATCCAAAAATCGTATTTTGGGGTAGTTTTTAATTCTTTTCACCCCTTTCCCGGTGGTTGAGAACTTTTTTACTTTGCCCACAGTATTGTACGCATTTTTCTGATAATTTCCATATTTTTTCAGCCGTATAGCTCAAAAACCCGATTTCAGGGCTATTTTGACTGGACTAAATAGAAAATACTGTATAGCTATATTCTGTCTCATTCTCTCGCAGGCTAAATCCTATATGTTTGTCTCTTTTTCTCTTCTTACTAAATATCGTGGCCGTTGCCTAGCTCGTTTCCTGACCGACCGTGTTTCATTTTTTTCAAATCACTCTCTATTCTAAAGAAGTTTTCACTTCAAAAAAAATTTTTAATACGGCCTAAAAAAAAGCCATTGGCGGATAATGGGTTAAGAAATAATACAGTTAAATAATAATTGCATGTTTTTTTTTTAGAAATCACGACAACCTTCGTATTATTTCATGAACAAATCGGACATCGAGAGACTTCAGGAAGAAGAAGAAGCTATGAGCAAGTAAATAGAAAAATCATAGAATATACTAATTATAAGCACTGTATTTTTATTCACAGATGATACTATTAACAAATGTATTCTCTCTATCATGTCAAGTTTATTAGAACGTGTGTAGTATTTATATATTGCGCATTGCCACGCAATAATATACTATCATGATCGTGCCGCTAAAAACAAACGTATTATTAATTGAAATAATTTAAAGTTAATGATGTTAAGTTTATGAGGGCACGTACCTCTAGTCTACCAATGTAATTCCTGCGATTATATTTTCATCCTATTTGGTTTAACTATAAATATCTCATTTATCGTATATTTTGTATAATGAATTATAATTTATAATTAATTAAATAAAAGAAATTAAACTTGAACAGTAGATGAATATCAATCGTCAATCAGAATGTGTAACATATTAAATAATATTAATAAAAAATATTAAACTGAGATATTATGTTAATGTCAAATGTAGCCATTGATCGAGAAGGCTGACACATATGCACGTTTTAAAAATACAACACTTATAAAAACAAAACCGTACGCCTTCATCTAAAACTGTAAAATCTTACAAATGATAATCAAGATCGTAATCGATGTGGATCGGTCATTAAATCTCTCAACAAGATTTTTGTTAATATTCTCTTTTAATTATTTATTTTTTTTTTTATTTTGCTTTCTTTTTATTTTAGTCTTCTTAACGTCCTCTTGGTCGTCATTAGAATCGTCTTCAATGAGTTTTTGCCATGGAGTTGGGTTTATAAATCCTGGCTTTGCTGCTTGATATGCTATATATATAAAATGACATATATAAAATGACATAGTACAACGAGACAAGCTATATTATTATTATTACTATTATTTAAGGTGAAACAAAAATTTCGTACGTTTCTTGAATTAATATTTCCAAAGTAAATTTTACAAAAACAATCTATTTTATGCAGTTTTAAAGTAAAGTTTCAACACAATAAACACACGAACTTTTTGTTTATCCTAATATTATTAGAAATATAGTGAAACAATGATGGAGTTGAATTGTATACTAACGAAATAATCCTTGTGTCGCGGGTTTAGGTCGGTTTTTCGACTTCTCCCGCCACTCTTCGTAAGCTTTAATACTCTCCTCTTGTCTCCTTTTTCGTTCTTCTTCCTCTTGTTGTTCTTTCAACTGTAGTGCTCTTTCATGCGCTATTGTACAAAGATTTAATATATACAGGGTGATTCAACAGCTCTTGCCACTTAAATAGCTCCGAAAGTATGATTATAGCAGAAAAGTGGATGAGGAAAAAGTTGCATGAAAAATTCAGGACTACAATATGATATTAATATTTTTTGCTAGGTTGAGTTATTTTTAAAATTTGTTGGTCAACTTGGTTTTTTTAAATACAATGTTATATATTATTACTTATTTTCAGATAGCGGCTGACAAGACGAATCCAATGATGTGCAACATTAATATTTTTGAAGAACAACGAAGGTCAAAACTTGCGAACAAGCTGGCCACAATACAGCTCTTCAGCGTCATGATCGTGTCGTGGTCACGTCAGGGTTGCGTCAGGGTTGCGTCACCTTTAGTTGTTCCGACAACGGACGGAACAGATATTTTCCGAATAATTTTTATTGGCCATTGCCAGGTTTTGTATTTAATACTGCACATCATTGAATTCGTCTTATCAGTCCCTATCTGAAAATAAGTATTATTATATAACTTTGTATTTAAAAAAACAAAATTGACTAATAAATCTCGAAAATGACTCAACCCAGCAAAAAAAACTAATGTCATTATATAGTCCTGAAATTTTTATGCAACTTTTTCCTTATCCACTTTTCCGCTACTATCATACTTTCGGAGCTGTTTAGGTGGCAAGAGCTGATGTATCACCCTGTATATTAAATTGGGGAAAAAGAAATACATTATTTTTTCGGTAGATGACTGTAGTGATTTGGTATTTGCAGCAATGAACTGTCGAGTTCCTAACGCCAATTAATAATAATAATAATAATTCTATCTAATGGCTAGGTACAGTATACCTAATATTAAAATAATTTACATATTTTATATTTCCCTCCAAAATGCTAGATATTCTACACAATGACTGCTTTTTATACATTGCCTGTAAAATGCACATAATAATGATAAGAATAAAATATCTAAAGAACTTAGAATAAAGTAAATGAAATTATGTAACTAAAAAAGAAGGTGATACAAGTTACATTTTCTTAAAATTTGAGATGATAAGATAATGTTTACTTTATAATTATGCATTAATCTCAAATTTAAGAAAATGTTAGTTATACTCTATTCCTTTCCAATTGGAATTAATTGTAAGTAATATTAAATAATGTTTACCCTTCTGTTCCTCTTCTTTTTTACGAGCCCACTGTCGCAGACACAAAGCTTTAGCAATGACCGTTTTCTCCTCTAATTCCTTCAATTGTTTTTCTATTTTCATTTCGTTCTCAAGGGCTGCTTTTCTATCCGCTTCTTCTTTCTTTTTCCTTTCAGTCCACTTGACAAAATTCTCTCTTTCCCTCCTCTCCTTTTCTTCCTTTTCCCGTTCTAATCTTTCTTCTTCCTCTCGTTCTTTATTTTTAATCATATCCTCCTTTTCTTTCTTACGTTGAAGGTAGAACTGTTTCTTGCGTAACCATTCCTCGTGAGCACTCTTTCTGGCCATTAAAGGTTTGTCGTCCGTTTGAGAAATATTCGAGCTTGAAATTGATGTCGTTGAAATATGTACAACTCGATGACCATTTAAAACATATCTTAAAGTATAAAAATAAAGATCGAATGAGTACGAACGTTTTGAATTGATTATTAACATATTCCCGGCCGGCATATTTTTTCCGATTCTAATACTGAATACCGGCAAAAATAATAAAATTTTGAAAAAACAATAATTTTTGCATATATTGTCTATATAAATATATAAAAATATATATAATATAAATATAAGTTTAAATTATTTAAATTTATATTTAAATAATAAAATATAATGATTTGAATATTATAGTTAAATATTATATTTAATATTATATATATTAAAATAATATATAATATATAATATTTAATTATTATATATTATATATATATATATAAAATATATAAATTATATATAACACGATTCATAATTGCGGGTACTCTCCTACAACACGGTATCCTATAAAACTGCTTTCTCTTTCTAAAAACCTTGTTATAACCCTGTACTTCTACAGCCGCGGCGAGGCTTACCGTTTTAAATATACAGTGTTGCAGAAAGTATTTCTTTTCATCTCCATGGCCTGAAAACAAAAGTGTCTCACGCTGTTGTGAACTGAAAACATCAACATTAAATGCGTGTTGGAAGAAGATATGGCTCTCTTCAGTTAAAATAGAAAACGTGCGTGAATCGTCACAAAATGAAATTGGTTGCATATTAGAACTTGCTAAATCAATCGGAGGCGAAGGTTTTGTGGAAATGGCTATTGTGGACATTCAAGATTTATTAGTGGAAGAAGAAGTTGACGAAGTGAATTTGATGGAAATGGTATCCGAAACTGTAAATCAAATTGATCCTGAGGACACTAGCACTGATGAAGATTGTACTGTTAATAAGTTAACATTAAAAATATTACAAGAAGGCCTAAGCTTAGCTGAAAATCTCGAGTCATTTTTCTTGAATGCAGATCCTTCCAAAGAAAGGAACCGAAAATTAAAAAGGGAGCATCAAAACTGTCTAGTTCCATACCGAGAAATTTACAATGACCTGGTAATAAACAACAAGCAAAGTAAAATTACAGATTTTTTAAAGAGGGAAGATGCAAAAACTAAAAAGTTTTCGGAATGTAATCCTCTTTTTTACATTGGTTCTGGATCTCAAACAACACAGTTTCAAATAACACGGCATTTTCTAGGAACCTATCTACCGTGTTGTTGGAAGGAGACCTGTACTAATAAAGTAATAATAAAATAACAATAAAAAATAAAAATAAAAAATAATAATAGTTATAAAATAATATAATTTTTTAAATTTATATATATATATATAAATTAATTTTTATTAAATTTTTAAAATATAAAATGTCATGAATCACATCAGCGGCAACCAAGAATAGAACTTGAAAAGACGTGAATTCACGTCAGCGGTCGCGAATGTGTTAAGTTTAGAAAAACCTAATAAACCTTTGAACTGGTGCTTCTGGTTGATCCATTTCCTTGTCGATGACCATGTCATTTGAAGAAAATGATCTTCGCTTATCTTTTTTCATAATTTCATCGTTAACAATTTTACATCGTCTTTCGACCCGATGAGAAATTGGTTTTACGTTAACAACAGGTTCTGAATGACGAGCAGAACATGCATTAATAGATGAAGCAGCTGTACTTGACGTAGAAAAGTAACACCGATAAGTTTCTGGTGAGGAAATATCATCGGTAGTAAGATCACCCCTCGATGAAACCATTGCTTTTTTCAAGGACAAAGTTGATAACATATCAGCTGTTCTTTTGATTCCATCACCGCTATCAAATTCAACGAATCGGCTATCATTTGTATCGCCATTATTTAATATTTTGGTATTGTTGTTGGTACGATCAATGCCTATCCTGATGTTTGTGGTAGTTTCTTTCTCGTTGTCTTCAGTATTTAAAGATTCCACGTAAATAGCCGGATTAATAAAACGAAACTCTGAACCGGAAGATGAGCTTTTTAATTTTTCCTGAAATTGTCCACCTAAATCCACGATTGATGATGGATTTTCGGTAGGATCACTTTCACTGAAATTACTGGAATATTTTAGATTTAATGTTGTCGCGCTGTTGCATACTTTGTTATGATTTTGTATGTAATTATTTTTATCTTTCCAATTGAATGAAAAGTTTAAGTTATCATCTGTCATTTTCTACTTTGATTAAATTAATATCCTCTATTTTTTAACATTTGTCAAGAATTATCGGTGATCGATAGATTGATCTTCTTTGAGTTAAGAAAAATTTTAAGAAATTCGTAAATGATCGCGTAAAAATATTTATTCATCGTATACTCGATGTTTGACGTCACGTTCCCTTTATTTAACAGTTATCGATTTTTAATAATATTATATACGATTAATCGATCGCACTTGTCTCGCCAAAGTAAACAAATTACTTTCGGCCAAATTTTCATATTTCTATGACGTAAAATGAGTAGTACAATAGTATTCGCACTCGCTTCCACTATAAATGTTTAATAATTTATATTTGCTTGTAATGTGCAAAGCATCAAAATTATTCTACACAGAAACACATTTTAAGATTATTAAAATTTACAATTTTTTGCAAAGTAACATTTTATTTTTGAAAAAATATAATTTTACTTAAATGAGAGAAAAATAACCAAGTTGGTCTCTCACTACAGTATTTTCAATTATGTAAAATAATATAAAAATATAAATATTATATAATTGACTCTCCATTACATTTTAAAATGTTTCTAAGACGATTGAGCATGTTTTGTAAAACCAATTTTCTTATCATTTAAGGGCTCATTCTGGTTTATCATTTTGAGAAAATCAATTTTTTTTGTATTTTTCGAAAGTAGACATATGTAGAATTATCATACAAAAATTTTAGAACGATCCGAGCAGTTTAAGTATATTATTTTGCGACCCAAACACATAGAGATATTACAAATAGAGGAGACAAACCATCTGCGATGGTGTAAGTGGAAATGTCTCTACATGAATATAGCAGCAAAAAACAAAAGGTTGATGTTGACCTGACAAAAACAGAATTACTTGAAAGATGTTTAGGTGGCCACACATTTAAAATAATAATGAGTGCTTCAACAAATGAGTTTGGGCTATGGTGCCTAAACACCTATTTAATGGTAAAAAAATTGTTGAAATAGCTTGTAAATTGGCAGCTTGTATATTCAACGAAGGTTTTGATCCAATACTAAAAATAATGCACGTTTTGAGGATAAAACTTGGCCCTATTGCAGTCAATTACGCTAGTAACTGCGACAACACGCGTGTGCGCTCAGCCAATCGTTTGAGCAGAGAAGCTTTAAAAGAGGCCAGGACACAACGAAAAAAGGCTCGAGTGAAAGATAATGTGTATTTTGAAGAAGCAGAAGGCATACTGTATGGTGCAGGCATCGCAGAATAAGGTAGTCAGACTTTTTAAAAATTTGTTAAAAGAAACTTTAAACGCGTTTTTCTCGAAACAACATTTTTCGGTTGGCGGGCATGATATCTCCGAAATTACTCAACCGATCCTTCTGAAATTTTAATCACATACTCTACGAATGGCTATCTCGTATGCTACAACCAAGTCAAAATATTAATTTGTACTATATTTTTTTTTGTAAAAAAGACTGAAAAAAATCAACGATTTTTTTTTTCGAAAAATGGCCGTTTTTGTTTTCATAAAAATTGATAGTTTTAGCATACCCGATAGCCATTGTCATACTGAATTTAAAACCGTTTAATTTTTTTGTTTTAGATCAACCGTTCTCAAATTTCGATGCCCGCCAACAGTATACCTACTTTTGAAGGGTTCACGTTTGTCAGCCATTTTGGATGTCAAAAAACGTTAAAAACAATACAAAAAAATTTTTTTCTTGTACTTCTAGAGTGTATTTATCATACCCAACAACTTTCATATGTATATGTATCCTACAAAGCCTAAAAAAAAATCGTGAAAATAGCCTTTTTTTTCGGCGTATAAACCAGAATGAACCCTTAAGTAAAAGTAAACTTTTCTTACAATAAAATATTCTTTTAGAATAAAATTAATTTCAAAAGGATTAGTAATTGTAAAATATGTTTCTATGTATAAGAAATTGGGAATATTGTATTACAAGAAAATATTGATTACTTTAAATTGAAAGTAATGCAATGGTCTACGAATATTCTTAGAACTCATTGTACGTCTGATTGAAGTGTGAAAAAAGATAGATAATGGTAATATTTTTTAGTCAAAAACATTGACTATATATTTATACTATTTGGATATAAATAAGTAGAGAGAGATAGAGATGGTACAGTAGCTTGTATTTGCCCTAATACTATAGAATTATTGCTTCGTATCGTATCACGTTCAATGAATTTTTTTATATCACATCTACATACATGCTACAAACAGTGAATCATAGAAGCATTCTTACTCGTTCCTAGTATAAATTTTAAATAATTAATTTTTGCTTGTAATGCCAAAATTATTCTACAGAGAAATATATTTTAGAATTATTAAACTTTCAAATTGATATAAATTTGATTACAGAAAAAACATGTTATTATTTAAGAAATAGAATTTTATTTCATTGATAACCAAATTGATCTCATAAGAATATTTTTAACAACATAAGATAAAATAAAAGTATAATTATTATATTATTGACCTTCCTTTGCATCTAATAATGTTTCTAAAATAATTGGGTATGTCTTGTGAAATCAATTTTCTTATCAGTTAAGTCAAATTTTACTTATTTTATAATAAAATGTTTTTTTTTGCGATAAGATGTAAAAGTTAAATAATCCTAAAATATGTTTTTCAGTATAAAATTTTGAATATATTGTATTGTAAAAAACTATTAATTATTTTAAAATAACAATAATAATACTTAATATTCCTGTGAATCACTGTATATACTGTTGTAAAAAAAAAGTATCTGATACTTTAAGGGCTTATAATATTTATCAAAAAGAGTATAAAATGTCTAATTAACATAAGTCTTAAAATCTACACTTTTGATGTAAATTAAATTTTTATTATTTATGAGCATTCGATGTCATAACAGAGTCTGTTTTACAACATATTGAATGTACACATACAAATTTCTTTAGAAATACATTAGTTTAAGAAATATTTGAAAATATACGTCAATTTATATTCGCAGATGTCAAAATTGTATTCAAATGTGAGAAAGACACATATTAAATATCTATGATTTGTACATATTATTTTTACATTTATTAAATAATAATTTTTATTGATATTAACACGTTCGCGCCAAGTCCTTTTTACCTGACTTGTCATTCAGGCCATTTAATTTTGCTTTAACAAAATCAACCATTACATGTAATTATTAATTATTGTAAATAATCTTGAACTAATGTATTTCTAAGCAAATTTCTCTGAGTATATTCAATAATGTGGTCAAAATACTCACTTATAATATCGAATTCTCATAAATAATAAAAATCAATTTATGTTGACAAAATTAACTTTAGAAATCATGTTAATTAGTCATTTTTTACTCTTATCAATAAGTACTATAAGCTATTAAAATATTGTACTCTTTTTTTAACAGCATTGTACAATACGTCTCTATATTATCGATTTGAATTATTTTCTTTTGATAGCAGTTATAAAGTAAGTATCATTTTTTTTATTTATAAATTGAATAATTTTCTACTTTATATATTTTCTTTTCTAAATTAGATTAAATTATAATAAATTAATATTACTCACATCTATACTTCGTTAAAGAAAATAATGTTGTCTACAATAATCAACATTAATGATTATTTAGCATTTATTATAGATTTAACTTCACAGATCATCGCGTGCCAATACATTAATAATTAAGTAAGTACTGTACAGTCGTTTTCATTAATTCTGTAAAGAGAATTAATACTGAAGGCGAACGACTTGTCTTCTTCAACAGCCTTTTCTACATTTTCATAGTAATATAATATTATAGACTGATATATATTATTAAATATATTGTTTTATATGATATTGAGATGTGTGTGTCTGCATGTTTAAATAATTATATTTTAATGTTTTCTATGTAAATTATTTGAATATTTAATTTTACGGTAAAGCAGCTATTCAAAAAAGGCGGTATAGAAAGAGAGAAAGAGAGAAAGATAAAAAGAGAGAGAGACAAAGAAGAAAGCCATTCCAATTATATGATACTAGTTATTCACAAAATTGATGAAAAAGTCTGTACCTTCTTGTTTAAAACAACAAATTTTGTCTTATATATTCTTAAATAAAGTTGTGCTTGATCAGCGATTAATATAAATATTATTAATCTAAAATATAAACTGAGATCGCGCCAAAATATCAATGGTCGGTTGACGCAAAGCTTTTAGAATTAGATTCCGTAACATTGTTTTGCTTTGCGATAATAGCATATTCTTCCATTATCTCCTCGGATTGTATCTTGTTGAAATAAGTTTCCCGTTCCTGATGGGTGTAAGAAGTATCATCAAAATTAAAATGTAATCCAAGAACGATATTAAGCGCAGAGGTATCATATGCATGACAACCGGAATAACGGTATTGTGGTCTTTTATTAAATCGACAACCTGCAGATTGGGCGCCTAAAAAATTCATTGTTATTACCTAGAATTATTAGTAATAATAATAATATAACATTAACGATATATAATTACAAACCTATAGGACAAATACAATCTCTTGTTAGCGCGCATTGTACCCAAGGTAGCATTACCTTTTCTCTAATATCTTTTGTGTTTCTAATTACTATATGTGATGCTCTTATAAGAGGAAGAAAAAAGAAACTTTCTGCTGATGCGTGGAAATACTCATACATCTTTGGATGAGTTAAAGAACTAATGGCATGCCTCGTAGGCCAGGTCAATACTCCCGATTTTGGAAAGAGGTATTTTGAAACGTCGGACGAATTTAACCGAACATTTGAATCCATGAATAGAATACTACCTAATGTATTTAGAGCTGTCTGTAATATGAAACATAATTTAGAGCACCTGTTAATCTAATAATAAAGAAAAATATATAGTGAGTCACATGAGTATTCGTACTTCCTCACTTATCGTCAACTTTAAATAAATGATATTTATTTAGAGAATGCAAATTTTGAATTTCTTATAAATGGAAATGAGAATGTTGGTATTACACTAAACTTTCAAACTCATATAAATTTCGTTAGAAAAGAACATTTCCATTTGACATAAACATAATGTTATGTAAATAGTAACAAAATTGGTATCATATGAGTATTCATACCATAGGAATTCTTCACGTGTAAAATAAAAATATTTCTAAATTTAATCCGTCTTGAGTTGAAATCTTGTCCAACGTTGGTCACCTTACATTAGTGCGCATTATCGCATTGCCATAATCAGTTACTTGTCAACACGAGTCGAAAAGGTAATGACGTTCCACTAAATAAAAGATAATTATTCATAAATGGCATATATATATATTGAAAGTATAAGTTATCTGCAAATTATAAAATTAGTAGATAGAAGTAAATCAATGCTACAAAGTGTAATTAAAAAATATCAATTCAACTGGAAATATAGTCAATAAGTAATGCAAAAGGAGGTTCAAGAAAGTTAACTATTCAAGAGGAAAGAGAGTAATTTTTAAAGAAATAAAAAAGAATTTATTAATAATTGACTCAAAGTTGGTTGGTTCTTCAAAGAAGAAGGTTTCAATGAGAAAAAAAATATTTATGAATAAAAATAAAAAATAGGAAGAAGCAATTAGAATTTGCGAAGCAATATATTAACAAGGATATTATTTTCTAGGTATGAGTAAAATTTTCAGATGAAAGTAAGTTTATAACTCAGAATGAACGAACTACAATAGTCAAACATCGAAGGTGAATTTAAAAATTTGAAAAAAGATTCGAATACTAAAGAGGTTCCGAGTTGTATGTCTACAAATGATAGTTAATAATACAGTTTTTATAAATAGTATTATGGACAAGATTCATTACTTAAATATTTTACAAAATCATTTGTCATTTAGTGCAATTGGGAAACCATTACTATTTCCAAAATGATAATGTTCCAATGCACACAACTAATATTGTAAAGCAAATGGGTTCTGTATAATTCACTACGTATCTTCGCAATTCTATCTCAAAATCTGGATATATAAATCCCATAGAACACGTGTAGGTAAAAATGGAAAAAAATATTAAGAAATTTAAATATTACAAATAAAGAAATATTAAAACAAAAACTTATTGATATTTGGAACAATATTAAATCAAAATGTACAAAAGGATTTGTCTATAATATGCCCCAAAGGTCTCAAAAGAATTAAAAAACCAAAAGGGAGGACTAATAAAATATTAACTATAGAATTATTATTCGTATTTTTAATATAATTTCTCTAAATATGAATATATATTCTTGCGATACCAATTTTGTTATATTTTTATCATTTGTGGAAGTATACTTTTGTAATAAAGTTTATATTAGTTCAAAAGTTTACTAATCTCAACATTCATTTCTGTTTATAGAATGATTCGATGAAATATTTAAACACCATGGCTTTTTAAATTTAATTATCCTGTACATTTACTCAGAGATAAGTTAAGGAATTCTTGTTTTTATTTTATCAAGTAGTACACTTAATTCATTTTCAAACACATAGATTTTATTTATTTAATTAACATAATTAACTCTATAACATAATATAAACAAAATAACGCTTATTTTTAGTATCTCAAAAATATTTGTATACACTTTATTCTTTTGCAATTTGTTCATTTTAAAAAATTAGATTGTTCCGAAATATTATTAGCAAACATAGCTATTAAAACACTTAATATAGGATCATGAATCAGTTTAGATTGAAAGTTTACAGATATTTTTTATATTATTAAGAAAAATAGGACAAAAGGCAAACATATTTGGTTCGATATACGCTAACTTGTTATTTTCCATAAAGAATAGAAAACAAATTATAAATTTAATATTTTTAGAAGTAATTAACACACAATATAGTATTACGTAAAGTAAACGAAGAATTAGGACTTAAAAATCTAAGACCAACTACAAAACATGGTGAAAAATCTAAGATGGTTTATGGTTGTATTTTAAAAGAAATGTTGAAGTGAACAAAAAACCTATATTTCGTCAATTAGATAAAGTGTACTATTTGGTAAAAAAAAAGAAGAATTCATTACCTTAACCTTAAACAAATGTAGAAGTATCATATTTAAAAAGCCATGATGTTCAAATATTAAATCGAATCGCTGTAAAAATTTTAAAAATTGTATTCTAAACGAATATTAATAGTTGAAAATTGGTAATTACTACGACGTAAATACTCCTTTGACTCGCTATACGTATATATGTATAAAAAATCAATTACTTGTATAACTAGAGGTCTGTAAACGTGTAGTCTATCATCTTCTACATGAGCTGGAAATGGAGTCAAATCAAAGTGAATGACATTACACTTCGTAGAGTTACAAGTAGTCTTGATACTTTGGAAAGACTCATCGTTCAAACCAACGCTATAAAGTACAATACTATTATTTGGCAAGAAGTGACTGACATTTCTAACAAAGCCATAGGCATGTTGTTCGCTTCCTGGCCTTATAAGTGTCACTACTGTCACATTTTGAGGCTTCAGACTTAGAGGCGTTGTACTAGTTTGACCATCAAGACCAAGCAAAGCTAAATACTTGGAATCTGTCACTAATCGTTTTTCCTCAACATCTTTTAAGTTTTCCTGTAATTTTAATACCCCCGCCCCCTCATTATTATAATATTCTAACCAAAAAATGAAAACAAAAAACAAATATATTATGTAGAATTAGGATTAACAATAAATAAGTAAACCATGATATATACCTGAAAATTTCGTAATTGTTTGTGAGTTTCTGTGACAAGTGTTTGTATGGAAGGTCGTTGATTGCTTAAAGCGATAAAAACGATGCTGCTTCCTGCTATGCAGATTAGCAATAATAACAGTCCCTTGGTGCGCATCTCTCATCGTTTGTATGAATTTATTTTCTATTTTAAAATAAAAATACTGATACGCTATTGCTTGCATCAAGCTCACCTTGTAAGGTTAGGTTATGGATAATATCATGACGATATTGTAATACATTTGTATTATATAGAGAATAATCATACACACATGACGCGTGCACGCACGCACACACCCACGCATACAAACATACACACGCGCGCGCTATCAGCTGGTCACATTGCTTGTCAATATTTTTTACAAAACTTTGATCATTTATACTTATATCACAAATAAAATATTATTATGAATATGATTAAATGTTTTTTTTCTTTAATATTATATGTGTCTGTTGCGTAAAAAGTTTGTATTATTTTGATTCAGTTGTCAACTTCTTTTGTAAACAAGAATTGACCTATGATTTTTTCAAGAAATACCTCGTGTAGGACTGATTATTAAAGCTTTCTATTGGTAACACTAGGATGCGTTTTAATCAATTCGAATTGTCGCGTTTCCATGAAGTGAAAACGTGGCGCTGTAATCGTGGCATCACTCACGAATTACAGAACTAATAATTTTCAATAAAATTAGCTATCTAATAAAAGAAATATTTAAGGGGTTAAGTAACCCTGGAGTATGGAGGGTAGAGGTAAGGAGTATCATCTCATATAGGAGAAAATTTGAAAAAGTGTCCAGCGTATGCTATAAATAACAGTTCAAAAACCTTTCAGAATGGCGCTGGTGTTGACAAAGGGTATGATATGAATCATACCCTTTATATAACCTTAAAGAATTATTAGGAGAAAACGTGTAGCTAGAGTGATTTTATTTCGTGAACTGTGAATAGTACTTTTATTGATTTTTTATCATTTAATTTTATGAAAAAGTATGTGAATAACAAAACAGTTATGGGTAAAATTTGTGTTGTGAAATTTGTGTTCCTTGTTTATTTCTCAATCCTACTCTAATAATATTTGGCGCTTCCTTTAAAATTTAACCTGATGCTAATGTGGCGCCACCTAATTTAATATATTTCGACGTACACTTTTTTCTCACCTCTACCCTCCATATCCTGGAGACCACGAAGTATCTCCATCTCACGAAACTTAGATAAGAAGGAGAACTATCGCAATTTGTCATAAATTGTGTCCCCTAAAAAAGTTACAAAATAACAATATTTATTCCTGCCACTAGGGCGGCATGGTGATCACTTCGATCTTAGTGACGTTACAGAAAACTGTTGAGCATTGCGTATTTTTAAACATATATGTGGATAAATATTTTTTAACTGAGTTCAACTTTTTTACATTTTAAAAAAAATAAAAATAGTATTGTTAAAGATGGTGAAAAAGTGTGCTATAAAAAATTGTTTTAGTGGCTCTTCAGTTGAAAGGAAATTAAAATCGAAGTTAAATCTACGACAAACAGCTTTATTTAAAGTACCAAAGGTAAGATAACTCAACATCTCAGTAAATTTAAATTATTCTTAATAAATAAAATTGATTACAAAATATGATTCAATTGATCTTCATTTAATGCTCTTTTAATATAATGACTGTAGTATATTATCTTAATACAAACTTGACGAGTATTTGAAAATCGACGTATAAAATTGCCATATGAAATAAATAATATATAATAAAATGTATATGAATAAACAATGCTTATTAAAAAGTTTATAAAAAAGTAAAGTAATTACTTATGATATTTAAGGTAGCCTTTGAACAATATATTATCAGATAAAAAAAAATTATTTGTATAACAAAAATGAAAATTTGTAGCAGCTTAATATTACGTATAGTATAATATCAATTTGAATGAAAATAATTGAATTATTTCGATGTGATTAGTAAATTTCAACGTTGATATATACATTAATTAATAATTACAATAATTTTTATTGTTTTATGCAAACTAGGACCCCGAAATGTTAAAACTTTGGAGCTCAGCAATATCTCAACAACTTTGTCACAATCATTTTATCTGCGAGTTGCATTTTAATAGTGACAATATTCTTAAAAATTATGAAAAAATAAAGTTGCAAAATGGTGAAGTTTTTGAACTTTCAAGATCTAGATTTGCTTTAAAAAAGGATGCAATTCCAATACTGTCAGATGTCACTAATGGTGATACAACTTCATCAAATCATTTTCATACCAATAATCACTGTACTGATGAAGAGTATTTGCACGAAACAAGAAATGGAAGCGATTTGTCCGAGTTAGATCAAAAATTTGCCAGCTCTGCGTTGGTGGATGAATTAAGTAATGATGCTCACTCTACAGAAAATTTGAGTGAAGAATTCGAAGAGAAAATATCGATTGAAAATAATTTTATTTTGCCAAATCATGACAATTCTGCACCATTTTCACTAGCTGGGATATTGCAACTATTGAAAGACCATGGAGTGCCCCAAAATTGGTGTTGGCCAAAACAATCGGAATCAAAGCCAGATGTAATTTTATATTACGTTGACGATTATTTGGAGAAACTAAAATTATCAATCAAAATTGATGATGATTTGTCAGTACAGGTATTTCAAGTTAATTCTAAGTATGTGTTTGACCACAAGCTATGATTTCATTTGTCGCTATTTAAATTGTTTTTTTTATAGGTAACTATCTTGGCAACGGGAGTTTCTATTAATTTTAATTATTCAATAATATCGGCAGCATCATTTTGGAATATGTTACGAGAAATAGAAATTTCTCAGTTCTGTAGTGGCACTGGAGTTGACGAAAGGTTTGTCTCTTTTACTTCTTTTTACTTTTAAAATTAATAATTTCAAATACACCAAGTTCTTATAAAAAAAAACTAATCTTAAACGTATCTTATTGTCGTCATTTTTGTCACTTACAAGTTGTAAGTTACAACTGAAAAAATTAATATATTAACCCTTTCGCTACGGACGAATTCTACGGCTCGCTACTTCCGCGGGACGGGCCGCTGCGGCACAAGTGTGCATTTGCGAAAGAATTAAAGTCGCCTGCCGAACGTTCAGAATCGCTGCATCTTATTCGGAGTGACTGTAGTCGTTCGTTGAAAGGAAAGGGTTACCAAATTATTAAATAACAAATTATCACATAATATATTGTTTTCAATTATCACATAATGCGAACAAAAAATATAATAATGTAGGGAAATCAATTGTTCTGTATCCGGCTAAGGATATCTAATTCCCCCGTGTTGCCGACACTACTTGAGATATAAAAGATACTCTTTATTCTCACAAATTATTGCTTATTACAATTACAATTACCCTTACAATAACAATTACAATAACGCTTCGCAACTTTTCGCACTCACTCAGACCTCACAGAATCACTACTCACTCGCTATTCTCTACTCACTATTCTCACTCGCTCTCGTCACTCGGTTCTCTCCACGCTACTCTCTCGGAAAAAAAACAACAACCCCTGATGCGTGACCGTCCTCTCCTTATGAGGTTTCTCCCCCACCCCGCATGTTCCAAACGCACCCGGACCTTTGGACCCACACCGACCTACACACACAACCTCTCGGACCTTTGGACTCACACAGATTTACACACACAACCTCTTCGATTTTCAACACACCCCACATTAATAATGTAATTAATATGTTAATAATGTAATTTTGTATGAAACGTTTCGAAACACGGGCATACACAAAGTCCAACGTCGCATATTTTACATTGGTAATGACTTTGTCTTTGCACACCATTTTAAGAACATACAATACACTTTCTTAATGCGCTTTTCGTGTAGTTTTCTTACTAGTATAAATCGCTGGGAAGTGTCTATCAATCAGTCTAAAGGGATATTTATCTTCAGATCTCTGGCCGCTTTGCCTCAAATTCTCTTTATGATATTTTTCTAAAATTTGTCGGATCAATTTGAGGTGAAACGCAGCAATAGAAATATTTTTGTGCGTTTTGTATTTATACAAACAATGTGCATTCCACACGGCAATATCCACTATTTAGTGGATTTAGAAAGGAGTTAGAAAAAAGTACTTTTTATACCACTTCAATGATTTTCTAACGGATTGAATGGAACTAACAATCAATTGTTAACAAAACAAGACATTTGTCGACAGCACCCATTTAAAAATTATAATCCACTATACATTTTGGTTTGCGTATAAATTCGTCAGTTTTATAATTTCTCTTTCCTGTACTTATTAATTCATTAGTGTGGAAAGTGGATAACATGAAAACGTCTTTTTTATCACGCCATTTAAGAGCCAGCAAATTATCAGTTGTTCGAAACTCAACCTCGCCTATGTTTAATTTTTTATTCAATACAGGCATTCTTTTTCGCCTTTGTTTCACAGTGCCGCACGCATTTGTTGCATTTATGTGCAATAAATTAAAAAATGCAGGGTTGCTGTAAAAATTGTCCACATACAACGTGTGGCCTTTTCCCAAATAAGGCTTTAAAAGCATCAGAACGATGTTTCCAGTTTTGCCAATTTCTGATGTGTCCTCTGTTATGCGTGTTTCACTACCTGCATATATATTTACATCCAGTACGTAGCCTGTTTTGCAGTCGCATAGTGTGTATGTTTTAATGCCAAATCAGCTTCTTTTAGATGGTATGTATTGCTTAAATGAGAGTCTACCCTTGAATAATAACAGACTTTCATCTATACATAAGTTTTGAAATGGAGAAAATGAATCTTTAAATGACTTTTGAAGTTTATTGTAAATACTGCTGATTTTATGTAAACGGTCAGAAGATTTTTCATTATGATTTACAAAATGTAACTTTTGCAATATTGTTAAATACCTATATCTAGACATAATATCGGTAAAAATATCTGATTTTAAAAGTCTGTTCCGCGACCAATACTCGCTAAGTCGTAATTTTTTGTTTCGCGACATAAGCAACGTGCATGCGAGGAAAGAGTATAATTCATTAACAGTTGTCCCAATGTTGTGATTAGATATATTATCATTTACTGTATGTGCCCAGTAGTTATTTGTCTTATCTACTATGAAGTTCACCAGTTCAGATGAAAAAAATATTTCGAAATAATCTAATACTGAAGAGGAGAATTTGATGTCATCTCTCAAGAGTCCGGCATTGGAGGCATTAAATTCGTGAAATTTTAAGTCAACATTCTCAATAGTCCATTGCATGTTATTAGAACTCGATGGAGGTAAAGCATCGACGACATAATCTTCTTCTGATTCGGAGGTACTAAGTACATTTATATTGGGAATGCTCATTACCTTTCTTCTGGCACAATTATTATTTATCTCAATATCACTATCGGAGTCCGATGAATTATCATGGGTGGCATAGCCCTCATTTTCGTTTTCCCTTCTTCTTAGCAAATTTAAATTCATTATCTTTAAGGTATAAAAAAGAAACAAAAAATTAAAAACAAAATGCAATAATGCGAAAAATAAAAAAAAAATAAAAACTCATACTTACTGTGAAAATGTTTCAAACGAGTGAGCCAATTCAAGCAAGCGTACTGCCGAAACGATTCTTTTATACTGATGTTCATATTGCCAGTTAAAAATCTCAGAGTGTAAAACAAATGCTTAACAATTGCGATGGGTTACCATGGAAATTAACATATAGGAATTACATACTCGTGCAAACGCACCCGTACTTAGCGAACGTCAGCCGTTTGGTGACTATAGTCACCGCCCGTAGCGAAAGGGTTAAGCTTTAATGTTTTACTATTTTTTTAATAGATGCTCAACCGCATGTGAAGGCATTTTACAATCTGATCAAAAATATAAACGATTTAGAAGAGAAATTAGATGCTTGGCTTGTCGTACATTACGGAATAGGTTATTAATATCTTCAAGAAAAAAGAAAGAAGATGTAAATAATCGTTATATCACAATTAAACGTAAACTTCATGCGAAACAAAAACGTTTACGTCGTCTGTATCAAAAGGTAATAAAAGTTTGAGTAATGTAATCAAATTTTAACAATCTCTTATAATATAGAGGCAACAGTTAAAAGAACAAGTAGAAGAATTAAGAAATCAATGTGCTACGAAGAAAGATAATATTATTGAAGAAGAAATAGTTGATTTACCAGAAGCTCAAAAACAAGCTTTTCGCGCTTGCTTTCAAGTTGCTAAGCTCAAGAATGCAAAACAACGCTGTTATACTATTGAGTAGTGAGTATATGAGTGTCTTTTATGATTCGAATTAAAAATCCTGCAGTCTATGATAAATTATGTGTTCGGTACCAAATCATTGGTAGACGATAACTTATATTTAGTTATTTTTTCTTATATATTCAATTTCCTTTGAAGAAACCATACCATAAATTTATGGTAGCAAATATCATAAAATACGATAGGTAGCAGGTATAAGGTACTGTTTACCTAAGACATTAAGAAATTCCAAAAGGCCATAAATTCCCAAACTATCTCAATAATCAAAGAAACATATGGTGCGATAAAAACCCGTTAAATCGTGTCGGGCCCTTTGAAGGTTTCTGATTCATATCTAAGCACGTACGATATCATAAAAGGAAATAACATCCTAGATCACGTTTCTCTATGCATTGTTTCCCTTTCCCAAAACATAAGATTTTCCTTCGGGAGATCCTGGTAGGTTAACCCTCCTACTATTGGTTAATCAATTGCATTCAACCCCTTCCCTTTCCAAAGGGGTGTAACTAATTCAGGTATAAAAACATGTGAAATCAAGTAAGACTCACTGTTCGTAATGCATACGTTCTGTTCTTAAGGCAGGATTCTACTTTAGTCGCTCGAAAAAATAGGTATTTTTGTCAATTTTTTATTGGAAAACTAAGAAAGATATTGATGTAGGGTTTGTTGTGCTTAATAAATATACTCTTAAAGTACATTAAAATTTTTTTTTATTTATTTTATACGCTCTATATACATTGGAAAGGCCCTTGAACTGATAGTCCAGTCAAAATAGCCCTGAAATCGGGTTTTTGAGCTATACGGCTGAAAAAATATGGAAATTATCAGAAAAATGCGTACAAAACTGTGGGCAAAGTAAAAAAGTTCTCAACCACCGGGAAAGGGGTGAAAAAAATTAAAAACTACCCCAAAATACGATTTTTGGATTATATGTTGAAAATATCAAAAAAAATTTTAAATAAAAGTTGTAGAGCATAAAATTTTAAGCCTATCTCTCTCAGACCATTTTTCCCCTAAAACGCACCCTTTCACCCCTACGACGGTTCAAAGTACTCAAAAAATGAAAATTCAATAAAAAATATAAAAATTGGACTTTTTAATTTTTTTTTTTTAATTATCTTTAAAAAACTACAAAGAACAATCGTAGGGAAACAAAAAATTTTTTTTTTCATCCCTTCTATTAAAAATCAAGGGGTGAAAACGGTTTTTGCTCGATATTTCGCTTAAAACGGGTTATTTAAAAAAAATTTCTTTTTCATATGAATTTTAAATTTATTTTTTAAATTTTGGTGCTGAATTTATATTTATAAATATTTACCTGTAGGAAATATCCCAATTTAAAGATAGGTAATTACTCCCTTAGTCCTACGACTTTGTAGAAAGAAACAGAAAATGAAGCTATCCTGCTCTTACTCATTGTGACGTAGGTCGCCATGGCACGCATGCGCAAACTCTTAACTTATATGCGTGCAAGAGAGATAGACAACCTATGCTAGCTTCGTCCAAATGTAAACAGTATAGCACGATAGAACACTTTTTCTTAAATATATTCTCTTTTTCTTCTATATTCTCTATAGCTCGAGAGTCTCGCGCGCATCTGTGACAGCATGATAGATTTTTGAAAATATCTCAAAAAGTAAGCGAGATAAAGCGATTTTGTATTCATTATGTTTTGTAGACAATTTTATTTGCTACAAAAAAGGTCCAGTACTAAAATATTTTATCTTCCTTACTTTTCGAGACATATTTAAAAAAATATGATTACTCTCTTACCTGATACTTTTTATTAAGTTTCACCACTGACAAGGACAGCGCAAGGTCTTGCCCTCTCGGATTTTGTTCAAATTTTGCAGGATGATAGATTTTTCTTACCTTTTTACGAATATATAGTGTTATAGGAGCCACTACTCAATAATTTTTGAGATATTTGCCATTAAAAATGCTTATGATGCTATCTAGTGTTTAAATTTTCTTCTGAAGTAAGTAATGGTATATAATAGGTTTAGGATAATGACAATGATTCGGCGATTCGTTCTAATAGTGGGCCGAGTCTTTTAGGGTTCGAATCTTGGGAGGTAAATTTTTTTTTTTTCTATTTTTATATGTAAAGATACATAATAGAGTTTAAATAAGTTGAAAATGAAATGTCTTAAATGACTAGAAACCTTATAAGAGTTTTTTTTTTTTATTAGCATTTGTATATGTTCTCAATTCTCACTATTTTCAAAATAAATATCAATGATTAGACTGCTAAAATTTCTCAAAAAATCACGAAAATATATCAAGACTTTTCTTATTTTTGTTAATTATTAATCTTAATCAGTAATTAAGACTTTCCTACGTTTGTTATAATAAAAAAAAAAATATTCAAAGTGTTTTAAAATACATTAATAGAGAGAAATAAATGATAAAATTTATTAAAATGTAATAAAAAAAATTTTTTTTTAAATTTTAAAACTTGAAAAAAATAGTAGTTATCGAAGGCCCACGGCCAGACCGGCCTAAAACGTAAAATTAGTAGGTTTGCTTTAAAAATTGTGAAGAAAATCGAAATATGCACTCACTTTAAAAAATGCAATTTAAAGTTTAAAAATCGAAAATTACGTATTAAGACACTTTAAATAATTTTTTTGAATTTTTTTTCGAAAAGTACATTGAAAAACAAAACTTTTATGTAGAATGGTAATTTTCATTTGGATGAGTTTTAAAAAAGGTACGGGCTAAAAACCACAGAAAGAGCTGCTTTTTGAAAATTCGATATCTTTGGAACGGCAGATCAAAAAATGCCACATTTTAGGAGGAAGGGTTTTTCAGTGGGTACTAAAAGATACCAAAAAATGGCGGAAATCAAAAAATAAAAATTTTTAAAACCGTCCGATTTGGCGTGGAATACCCCTATATGTACAGATTAATATTTATTACAAAACAATAAAAGCATTTCCCAAGTGAGAATAGAGAGTTAACAGTGATTCAGCCCTACGTGAGAATCTGAATGTACCCTGCAATAAACATATCGATGCCGAAGAACACATACTTCTGATTCCGAAAAAAAATTAATTTGTCTCGATATTTTAGTATTTTTTCAAAATCATTGATATTTATTTTGAAAATAGTGAGAATTGAGAACATATACAAATGCTAATAAAAAAAAAAAACTCTTATAAGGTTTCTAGTCATTTAAGACATTTCATTTTCAACTTATTTAAACTCTATTATGTATCTTTACATATAAAAATAGAAAAAAAAAAATTTACCTCCCAAGATTCGAACCCTAAAAGACTCGGCCCACTATTAGAACGAATCGCCGAATCATTGTCATTATCCTAAACCTATTATATACCATTACTTACTTCAGAAGAAAATTTAAACACTAGATAGCATCATAAGCATTTTTAATGGCAAATATCTCAAAAATTATTGAGTAGTGGCTCCTATAACACTATATATTCGTAAAAAGGTAAGAAAAATCTATCATCCTGCAAAATTTGAACAAAATCCGAGAGGGCAAGACCTTGCGCTGTCCTTGTCAGTGGTGAAACTTAATAAAAAGTATCAGGTAAGAGAGTAATCATATTTTTTTAAATATGTCTCGAAAAGTAAGGAAGATAAAATATTTTAGTACTGGACCTTTTTTGTAGCAAATAAAATTGTCTACAAAACATAATGAATACAAAATCGCTTTATCTCGCTTACTTTTTGAGATATTTTCAAAAATCTATCATGCTGTCACAGATGCGCGCGAGACTCTCGAGCTATAGAGAATATAGAAGAAAAAGAGAATATATTTAAGAAAAAGTGTTCTATCGTGCTATACTGTTTACATTTGGACGAAGCTAGCATAGGTTGTCTATCTCTCTTGCACGCATATAAGTTAAGAGTTTGCGCATGCGTGCCATGGCGACCTACGTCACAATGAGTAAGAGCAGGATAGCTTCATTTTCTGTTTCTTTCTACAAAGTCGTAGGACTAAGGGAGTAATTACCTATCTTTAAATTGGGATATTTCCTACAGGTAAATATTTATAAATATAAATTCAGCACCAAAATTTAAAAAATAAATTTAAAATTCATATGAAAAAGAAATTTTTTTTAAATAACCCGTTTTAAGCGAAATATCGAGCAAAAACCGTTTTCACCCCTTGATTTTTAATAGAAGGGATGAAAAAAAAAATTTTTTGTTTCCCTACGATTGTTCTTTGTAGTTTTTTAAAGATAATTAAAAAAAAAAAATTAAAAAAGTCCAATTTTTATATTTTTTATTGAATTTTCATTTTTTGAGTACTTTGAACCGTCGTAGGGGTGAAAGGGTGCGTTTTAGGGGAAAAATGGTCTGAGAGAGATAGGCTTAAAATTTTATGCTCTACAACTTTTATTTAAAATTTTTTTTGATATTTTCAACATATAATCCAAAAATCGTATTTTGGGGTAGTTTTTAATTTTTTTCACCCCTTTCCCGGTGGTTGAGAACTTTTTTACTTTGCCCACAGTTTTGTACGCATTTTTCTGATAATTTCCATATTTTTTCAGCCGTATAGCTCAAAAACCCGATTTCAGGGCTATTTTAACTGGACTATGAACGCCTAAAAATAGTCTAGCCTTTGCGGTATTGTAAAAATCTTGACATCGGATTATCTGAAATGAAAAACTCGAATAGTTTTATGTTCACAAAGACTACAGCAACCGGTGGTAGCAGATTTTTTCATTTACAAGCAAAAATAACAAAATGGCGTCAGTTGAAAAAAAATTATCAAAAAAAATCTCATTTTTCTCTCATTTCTTGCCAAAAAAAAAATAGTTAAAATGAAAATTTTTTTATAAATCTGCTACCACCGGTTGATATATGCGTATAGATTATGTGGTAAAAATTTCAGACGAATCGAATAGCTAGTTTTGGAGATTTTTACAACACGCGGTTTAAAAATGTGATTCCGAGAAAAACGCATTTAAAGTTTTTTTAAATACTTTTTTTACCTGCGCACGGGTAGATTCGAGGGACGAAAAAGTACAATTAGGATGCTCTGATCGTTTTGAAATTTTTAAAGAGTATTCTTAAATATATTTACTTACGAATAATCGAAAAAAAAATGTGAAAAAAAAAAATTACAAAGTAGAATCCTGCCTTAATACATACGCTCTCTCTTCGTAATACATACTCACTTCGCTCATTATACATTTTTGTGTTATACATTTTACACATCATACATCTATACAGTCCACATTAAACAATTATAACATAGTCGCCAAAGACTCAAGTTAATAAATCATTGTTGACTGAGGAACTGCCTTTAGTATACCACAAAACCACTCACACTGTATTAGTTTACCGTCGTGAGACTTTTCGTGCAACTCGCGTATAATTGCATCTTAAAAACGGTACGCTAGTTGAAAACGGATTCGCGTCCGCATAACATATAGTGCGTGCGAACATTATGTGAGCGCCAAATATTACCATTACCTTGTAAAGACACATAAAGGCACATAAAGACACATTGAACACATATATTAATAAATTACACACACACACACACACACACCACACACCACACACACCACACAGCAGACAGAGAGAGAGAGAGAGAGAGAGAGAGAGAGAGAGAGAGAGAGAGAAAGAGAGATCACATTTGGTTTTCCAAAAGCAATATTTGATACTATTTGTTCGGAAGCATTACGAATGGAAAGTTGGGCCAAAAGGGGTATAATTTATTTTATGACAATCCTAATAAAAAACTTTGTGCCTGTACTAATATCTTTTTTAATTGGTAACTAACAATAAAATGCTAAATATTGCTATTTTTTACCACATTAATATATATTTTCAAAATCAGCAAATAACAAAATCTACAGCTTCATTAACATTAAGCAACACTAACAATATGTTTAAATTGAGATTCTAAAAACCCATTGATACGCAATTATATTGTAATAGAGATAATAATATTCAGTTGTATGTTGTATGTCATTGCTGCGAGTAGTTTTGTTAAAAAACTAATAAAATGAATAATCATGATATTAAAATCTATTACAGTTTAATTCAACCACTTATCATAGGCTGAAAATACTTTTTTTGCTGCTTTAAATACTTTAGAATAGTCATTCTATTTTGAGTAATTGATTTAATTGTCTTCAAAGTTTCTATATTTACTTTTTTCTATTTATTATTTTTGCAGGTACTTTATTAATTGATAAAATTTCTTTAAGTGAAGAGATAAAATTAAATACTAAAACGATGGAGTTCAATGGCTTTGTCAATTTAGGTGATTATACTCCTCAGCATTTAATAAATGAAAGAGCTGACTGTGCTCTAGTTTTCATGTATCAACCTTTCTGTGGTTCATGGGTTCAAGTGCTGGGATACTTTTTAAGTAAAACTGCAGTAACGAAAGAGATTTTACATAAACTAATTATCTATTGCATCATTCAATTAGAAAATATGGGTATAAAGGTAGATGTAGTCACTTCAGATGGTGCTCAATGGAACCGTGGCGCATGGAAAATTTTTGGTATTGAAAATCAAAAATTCAGTTGCACTCATCCACATGATACGTCTATGCAACTGTGGTTTATATCTGACTTTCCTTACTTGTTAAAATGCTTTCGCACCAAAATCCTTGAAGAGCCATCTTTTTGGGTAAGATTTAGAAATGTTTCTTGTAATTATCATTACAGTATTATATTATTTTCAGATTCTAGATGGAATGGTCAAAAAAAGTCATCGGGAGGTTTTATTGCAACATGAGCTTCAATTTAGACCCAACTTAAAAGTATCCTATAAATTAACACCGCAACATATAAACCCAGAAAGATATCTGAAAATGAATGTTCGTTTAGCTGAAGAGGTACAATAAGTTTCAAAGATTGAATTTTTTTATTAACATTTTTAAGAAGCTTTTTATCTGAAGAACATGAAGCTTCCAAGCAAGTTAATTATAAATTTTTAATCAAGAAATTAAATTTATTTTAATTTTGAATTTCAATTAGAAAGTAATTGAAAACATGAAAATTATAGAAATACATTTTGTAGTGTCTACTCTCAATGTTGCATTTTTATTACATCACAAAACAAAAATAATATCATAAACCTTAAATAAATATTTCCTTTTAGTTATTTTCAAAGCCTTTAAGAGTTGCCATGATAACGTGGCAAACTGATTGCATTGAATTAAGGGATTGTGGACCTATAGTGAAGTTTATGTAGAAAGAGTTGACAATTTAATTAAGGCGATGTTTTCTCGCACTCCAAAAAACGCTTTAAAACCTCATGAAGAATGCCCGATGAGAAAGGTACGGTATTAATGATAATGCTCATAAAAATAAATTTGAATTTCAGTGAAATTTTGAACAGGCATCGAATCCTTGTATCTAAGCTGCCAATGAGCAAAATAGATATGATTTCTTCCAAATTTATTTTCTCTATCTGAACAAAAGAATAAGTAAAAAAGAAATTGCTGGAGGAAGAAGATTCATACACGCACCTACTCATTGATCTGACACTTCATATCCTTGAAACATCAATTATTCGCGCGCACTATATGTTATGCTGACGCGAATCCGTTTCAAACTAACGTACAGGTTTTAAGTTGCAATTATACGCGAGTTTGTACGGAAAGTCTCTCGACGGTAAATTAATACGGTGCGAGTGGTTTTGTAGTATACTAAAGGCACTTTTTCATTCAACAATAATTTATTAACTTGAGTCTTGGTGACTATGTTACAATTGTTGATGTGGACTGTATAAATGTATGATGTATAACAGACAATGTGTATTACAGGCAAAAGTACCTAATGGACAGAACGCTTCTTACATTATTTCACGGGTTTTTATATATAAGTTAGTTACACCCCTTTGGAGAGAGAAGAACCTAAATGGGACTTATTGGTCAATAGTAGGAGGGTCCACCTACCAGGATCTCCCGAAGGAAAATCTTATGTTTCTGGGAAAGGGAAACAATGCATAAAGAAACGTGATCTAGAATATCGGAATGTATGTTTCTTTGATCATTGAGATAGTTTGGGAATTTATGGCTCTTTGGAATTTCTTAATATTTAGGTAATAATCTCTGCTGCCTATCGTATTTCATGATATTTTAATTCATAGACTTATAGCAGAATCTGTTTCACAGAAATTGAATATTATAAAAAATAACAAATATAAAGTTTATCGTCTACAAAAGATTTGGTACTGAACATCAATAATACCAGACTAAGCTCAGCGTATATGATGTTTTCATGTTTAATTTTCCATTGATGAAGTATCTATTTGTATACTAACAAATATTTGTCATGTTAATTCATTTTGATAGATGTTACATATAATTAACCCTTTGCACTCCGCACGACTCTCGACGCTCTGGGTAGCAGTAACTCCGCGCAACTTCGCGACAGAAACGGCACATATACAGACCCACGTATTATTTAGTATAACTTTAGAACCAAGTAACGGATTCTAATGATATTAGACTTATATTAATCGGTAGACATAAAGGAACATATTTTTGCAAAAAAAAAAATCAATATTTTTTATAATTTTTTACAGTATGATAAAGCTAAAAACACTTCCCAATATGCATTGCAGGATTATTTACGCATGTTTTACAATAATAATTTGTTAGATGTCTGCCACCAGGTATTTTCCTTTTGGAACAGACAATGCAATCTTGTCTTTTTTGTCTTTTTTGTCTTTTATCAGGAATATGTAGTTTATTATCTAATCTATTTTCCGCAGAAGATATGGATGGACGCGTTCTCGATTCACGAAAATCACCTCTTAGCTGTTCAATGAGTGCCTTGATAAACTTGTAGTGTTTCATTCGTTTTTGATTATTTGTTTCCTTTGAGATGCGGTAAATTATGTATGAATTAATCACACACATCACCATTTCAAAAAAAAATAACTTCCTCCACCATTTCATAGGTTTTCGTAGAAAACAATACATCGAAGCGTATTGATCCGCACGATCCACAAAACCCATGTTTGTTGTATATCCTAATATCATTTCAGGCTTATTGACTGTTACAACATGTCCACCACGTAATATTCTGTGGATAGATTTCATATTTGTGCTGTAGTAATTAGTCAGAATTGTGATAATCCTTTTGTCTTTCCACGAAAGAAGCGTAGTGCTATTCTTTCTATACGCAACTGTATTTCTTGTTAAAAATTTTGGTTTTTTTATTTCTTTAGGTACGCCTTTTTGGTTAACTTTTATGGTGCCAGTAAGATGATAATTCATCTTTCTGCTAATATAATGCTGGTGTAGTACCTATCAGTATACATGTGGTATCCTTTTGAATTAGGAATTCTGTCTAACAACTTCTGATATAAGTGTAGTGGAATCCTGGTGATTACTGGAAGATCAGGTCGGGAAATATCGTCGGACGTTATCCTGCCATAATAGGGAAGTAATGTAAATAAATATCCAGTTTTTGAATCCGCTAGCACATATATTCGTATACCCCATTTCGTTGGCTTATTCGGATTATAGGTAATAAATGATATTTTGCCTTTGAATTTCACAACAGATTCATTCACTGTGACTGCTTCATACGGTATGAAATATTGTCTAAACTTAGTATCTATACATTCTAAATAATTGCTGACCTTTCAGATATGAGTTTTAAGTGTCGCATTCTTTTTTGTAGGTTTCGTTAAATGAAGCATCCAAAATATTTGCATAAATCTAGCCCCAGTAAATGTTTCCGAAAAGAAATCAATTTTACTAGTGGAAGCAGTAGACCAGTATTCTTGAATATGTAGCAGTTGAATCAATCCCATATTTAGAATAACAGCAATAATAGCTAAAAATTCTTCTTTAGTAATATCATGCCACTTATGCCAAGTTGATTTCTGTGAAAGTTGTTTCTTTCTAATTTCTTTCTTGGCATAATTGTTCGTTTCTTTTATTATGCTGTTCATTAATTCATCTGTAAAGTATAATGTGAAATAATCTATGGGTTCTTTCACATTATTTGGTAGTTGTGGTCCAGCTATTTCGTTATGTAAGTCAAAATTTATCGTTTTTGGAGAAAAATCTGATTCAGTGACGTCTTCCCACTCTTCACTTGATGATATACTATCATTTAGAGGTGTGTTTTCTTCCGTATCAATTTCATCGCTATCGATATCTATGAGATTTCTTTTTTGCCTTGGTGGTTGGACGATATCAATATCACTGTTTTCGTCATCTTGTACATTTATTTTTTCTAACAGATCTGAATAAATGTCTATCTGAAGCTCATCTTCACTACTACTTGTATCATGAGAATAATTCGTGTTTGAACGTTTTGCCATTGTTCGAATAAAAAAAATGAATATATATGTGGGATTCCCCTTCTCCTGTTAGTCTTCCTAAAGGATATCTAACAAGTAAAAAAAGGAAAGAATTCCGCGGTGTTATTAATAGGTTGATGTAGAAAGAGAAACCTCTCTTCACGGATATGCAATATATTTAATATAAAGAAGTAAAAATACAAAGTGATGATAAAACACCTTCTTTGCTCGGCTACTAAACGATGACTACCTCTTGGTTTCTTTTCTTTAATTTACTTCCTTGGGTGACGCTCTTTCTATCGTTATCCGGCTGTTTATATTACATAGTTTATCCTTTGTCTAACTATATCCGATAAGTACTCTCTGGTCCACTCATGCTTAAGTGTTCTAACTCACATTCTCACACTCCACATATATATATATTAGGGTGGGTCAAAAAAATTAATTATATTTTTTTTACAAGTGCCACGGAAAAATGGGTTGCTAGACACCTTAAAAAATTCTCACCAAATATGAGCTCTTAATTTTAATAGGAAGATCCTCCGCATCGCAGTTTTTTATTTTTTTCTCAGTCCAATAGGATAAAATTCATACCTCATTATTAATTGATTGTACAGAAAAATGAATACGTAGTTGCTTATATAGCTGGTTACGTTGCTAGAAAGATGCAGAGATTCTCTCAGTGTGATTATTGCTTGGCAAGTTTAGAAGCTGATAAATTATTTGACAGAGTTCGAGTCAAAATAATAATAATAATATAATTCAATTGTTGACATACGCGGAAGATATTGCTTTGTTAGGGGACAATGAAGAGTCATTAATTAATAACGCGAAAATATTAACAGATAATACTAAGGATCTGGGCCTGCGAATAAGCGCGGAAAAAAACAAATATATGGTAACCGATAGAGTTCAGAATAGGCCTAGTACTGGAACTTTGGTCGTACGGGATAAAATTTTGAGCGGGTCAGCAACTTCAGGTATATTTAGGATCGATAATAAACTAGACGAACGAAATTAACGAAGAACTTAAGAAAAGAATCAATTTAGTCAAATCATGTTTTTATTCGGTTAAATAATTACTCAGCTCGCAGATACTGTCTAGGCGATTAAAAATCAGGATATACAGGGCAATCATCCTGCTAGTAGTCCTTTATGGTAGCAAAACGTGATCGCTTACGTTACGGGACGAAAAGAAATTTAGGGTTTTCGAAAACAAAATTCTTTGTAAAATCTTCGATGCAAAATGCGATGAGGAAACGGGCGAATAGAGAAAACTCCATAACGTAGTAGTACATCGATTGTACAACAAACCGGACATTATTAACGTCGTAAATTCATGCCGAGTAAGATGGGCTGGTCACTTGGCGCGCATGGGGGAGGATCTAACGGCGCACAAATTATTGGTCAGTATACCGAACTGAAAAAGACTACTGGGTAGACCAAAACGTAGATGGGAGGATAATATTAGAAGGAACTTAAAAGAAATAGGAACTTAAATAAAATATTCAAACTTGTATAGGTGAGGTCTAGTTATTTTTCAAACATAAAAACTATTGTCAAGTATTTATAATTTATATGAATATATTCACTGTTTTATTATACAAGAATTTTTTTGTACATAAAAGTTTTATAAATCGTAAATATAAATTTTTTCACTGTTTATTTAATTATTTCCCAGTGAACACAATTACATCAAAATGATGTCAAAATGATTTTGCGCTATGTCAGGATTTACGTAAGATATAAGTCAGATATGAGTCACATGTGACTCATTATTTCACACTTATTGACGTAAGACTTTTACGAAATAAATATGACGTTAAGCTGACTTGACGAAACAAAAGAAAAAAAAGTAATGATTGTCATACATATGTCTAGTTGTTGTCGAATTTCTTACTCGTATATGACGTATAATTTTTTTTCCCCCCGGGATTTGAACTCGGGAACATACGATAACTGGATGGACATTACTAATGGATGGTGATTTGCCTCACTTTTTTTTTTATTTTTTATTTTTTTTAAAAAAAGTTTATTTGCTTTATTAAAAATACATTCTTATTTACAGGTGTAACACTTATAACTAGGCAGCAAACAATACTTAAAAACCGGCCTTTAATATCACATGTTTTCAGTTCTTAATGTTTGTCTCCACGTTTGGAGCTACTTACATTGATGCTATCTCTATCTGTACTAATATTGCAGAATTTTATCAAGTGAGTTTAGTTTACCAATAATTGGATCGTTGGGATCAACCACCTGATCGCCAATCTTAACCCATTCTTTGCTTCTTAGCAGTCTGTTAATCTTAGGGAAGAAGGTAGACGCATCTCGATGGTTTATCTGTTTTAGCTGCCCTTCGTAATAGCTGGCCGTCGCCCTATCAAATTCTTTTCTTAATTGCTCTTTAATGCATTTTATGATTACTTTGGTTATTATTATTTCGCTTCTCTATCTGTTTGGGTTGTTCCTTTGCATTTTGTGAAGTGTTTGGATGTACCTTGTTTTGTTCTTCTGCAGTTTTTTTATTTTGGTATTGAGGTATTTGTGTATATTGTTATGAGGCTTGAATTTTGGTACTGTTTGTTCAATGGTTGTCAGTATTGCGTCGTTTAAGTCAATAATGCTATTATCTATTTCGTCTATGTCTAGGTTTCTGTTGTCTGGGATTTTGCTGGTATAGTTCTTTTGCAGTTTTTTTTTTTTTTTAATTTGGGCCATTTTGTTGCTTTGTAGTTGTATCTGTGTTTTTTTATGTAGCGAACGCGTATCTACAGTGCATAGCATGTCAGAGAGATTCATCGACATACAAGAACTGAACCTAACCACATTGAAGTACCCAGCAACAGATTCAACCATCTACATATTGACATAATATTCCTGCCAAACGTTCGAGGATACCAATACTGCCTCACAATGATTGACAGATTTTCAAGATGGCCAGCTGCGGTACCGATAAAAGACATGTCAGCGGACACAGTCGCAACAGCATTATTCAACGAGTGGATATCCCACTACGGAACTCCAATCACCATAACGTCGGATCAAGGCACACAATTCGAATCAGCTCTTTTCCAATCTCTCGTCTATCTCGTAGGTGCCAAGAAAACAAGAACGACTCCTTTTCATCCTCAATCAAACGGCATCGTCGAGCGCATGCATAGAACCTTAAAAGCCGCTTTAATGTGCTCTCCAAAACCTTGGCTCGACATCTTACCCGTGGTACTACTCGGACTTCGAACTTCATTCAAGGAGGATATCCAAGCCACTCCGGCAGAAATGTTATACAGAACATGCTTAAGAGTACCCGGAGAATTTTTCATTTCGACCGATCAACCTCTCGACTCACAGATCTTCGTGGAAAAGCATCGAGAATACATGCGGGCATACGACCAACGCCTACCGCACACCACTCCAAAGCAAAAGTATTCATACTCAAGGATCTAAACACCTGTACGCATGTGTGGTTACGCTGTGACCACGTAAAGGCACCGTTAGAAGTGCCTTATCAAGGTCCATACAAGGTGATCGACAGAATCTCCGATAAACTCTACAAAATACTAGTAGAAGGTGAAGAAAAAAACGTCTCAATCGAAAGACTGAAGCCTTGCTACATTAACAAGACTGATCTCGACAACGTCGAAGACCAACAATTAGTACCTGAGAAGATGAAACCACATCATTGGGGATCTTTAATGGATATACCAAAGAAAACGTACAAACGCACCGTGACTTTTAAGCTTCCCGCGCAAAGTCACTTGGGGAGAGTAGTTGTAGCGGACGCGTATCTACAGTTACGCCTCTACAGACCGCTTATACAACTATACCTCAAATGATAAAACAGACCAACAACACATAAAACAAAGAGAACAATAAAGAATGGCATTATACACGCTACACGACACACAACGCATTGCATCCACCACGTGTTCCTAAAACCTATTTCAACTAGTTGTTATACCTATTTTGATACCGTTTTATTAATAAAGTTTTCTATACACGTTAACCACGTTATATTTTTTCATTGACGCGTTCACGCCATTGTTGTCGGCCGACGTCATTAGGATGTCCGTTCGCCAACAAGGTTTTTATTCTCCGACTATAGATGAATATATATATAAAAGAAATGTGAAGTAAAAATGGCCACGTCACTTAACACATTGCGTACGGCGCTCTGCACGTTCAACACGCCGTCAACGCCCGCACATTTTCGAACGCTTCAGAAGCATGCTTGGCAAGCAATAGGAAGCGGATACACACATTTCTAATTTGCATTTGGTATTATATTCACATAAATTATTCTTAAATATTACTACATATATATAGTTAATACATTTATTTATTTTATAAGATTTTTTACATTTGAACTATAATATTATTTATTTTACAAACTTGAATAATGCTTTAGAGTGTGGTATCTGGTAAAGCATACTCCTTTGTGCAATGCTGTTCGGCATAATTTGCAACAGTATCTTGTTTCGCTCCTTTTTCCATTGGACGAACAAACTTTACATTGTTTGGTTGGGAACTTCTTCTTGCCTTTACTCGTCATTGGTTCCAGTACGTGCTGTTTCATATTACCAGCGAGTCTACATGGTGGGTCGACACGTAGATGATTTGTTGTATTTGAAATACCTTGTTCTATGTCCATAAATGTATCCGTTGATTTTTCTTCCGTCGTCCATAATTTCATCACAGCAAGTAGAAAATCTTTATATTTCATTTTTTCATCATTACACGAATTATAAATCTTGAATGCATTGAACAGGCCGCAGTTGACGAGATATAATACTACCTTTTTAGGCCATTTAATTGTTTTTCTCAATATTGAGTAATACGACAGATACTGATCTGCAAGGTCCACACCGTTCATATTTAAATTATAATCAACAATGCGCTTCGGTTTCTGTACGGTTTTATATTTTCCCGTGCATTTAACCATTTCAAATTTGTGAATTGTTGAAATCATTCTCACTTCTCTCTTGTCTTTCCAAACTTGTAACAAAATATCACCTTTCCGTTTGAAAATACTCTCCCCTTTTTTTAGGTTCAACGATTTTGTTTTTAAACATTTTGGCAATCTATTGGCGCGTATTGTGCCACATATTCGGATTTTATTTTGTAATAAAAATTCAGTAATGTTCAAAGTATTATAATAATTATCCATATAAAGATGGTGCCAATATCCGAAATACGGTGTAAGAATCGTTGTTATCGTGTCTTGCAATTTTTTGCCTTGTCCACAATAAATTTCTATATTACATATATATCCCGTTTGACTCTCCGATAATACTCGTACGAGTATTCCATATTTAGTGAGCTTCCGTGGATTGTATGTTTTAAATTTTAATTTTCCACGCCAAGGGATCATGGCTTCATCTAGCGACAGGTTCTGATGAGGAGTGCCAAGCGGCGCGATCGCGCTTCTTCTGTCCTGTCTTGAAAACTGCAGCGCTCTGAGCTGCGAAGCCCATAATTACAGCAGGCGCGAAATATAACAATAACAAAAAAATAATATAAAAAATAATAAAAATATAATATAACAAGCGCTATCGCGCCGCTTGGCAAGTTTCGATCAGGAAATGAGAAAAGCCCGTGGCACTCAAACGGTTAAAAAAAACATGAAAACGAGATATCTCGTAACCCGTACGCAACGTTCAATTTGCTAAAAACGAGATATCTCGTGACCCGTACGCAATGTGTTAAGCACCCACTTAATTAATTACTACACAGTAGCGATTGCCTGGGATGAATTTCACTTTCTATCGTTATTAGCGGTACGTGATGTTCGCGATGTTCACTCATCGAAATAGTCTGATGATCTGTGATTTGCCTCACTGAGCCAGGCGAACTTGTGCTAATTTCCATTATATTACTAATCCATATATAATTAACAATATTATTAATTATAATTATTAATTATATTAAATAATAAAATATAACATAAATTAATAATATAAATTATAATTAACACGTTCCGTGCCACGTGTACCACCGGTGGTACAATAACCATTAGACATATTTATTTAATGCACTGAAAATATATACTTATAAGGTGACTTACCATCACCGTTTTTTTAAATATATATATATATATATATATATATATATATATATATATATATATAATTAAACTTAAATCTTCAATATCATTCAAATAGTGAGGTTTACGGAAAAAATATAAGATACCTTTTTTATAGAGCATTAAATTTCCTACAAAATTCTCCCCGAACATTTTTCTATACAATCAATTAATGACGAGGTATGAATTTTATTCTATTGGACTGAGAAAAAAATAAAAAATTGCGATGCGGAGGATTTTCCTATTAAAATTAAGTGCTCATATTTGGTGAGATATTTTTTAAGGTGTCTGGCAATCCATTTTTCCGTGGCACTTGTAAAAAAAAATAATTGATTTTTTTGACCCACCCTAATATATATATATAAGACAATTCCCTTGTCTTACGAATTTTGGAAACCACGTCACCAATAAATTGTACTGCGGTTGATGCTAGTAATAACTGAAATATATTTACACTATATACATATTCAAAAAGCGATTAGAATAATTATAATACAAGATTGTACGCAGGTTTACCTGAATCAACAACAAGTACAGCTTGACTTTATTATAATTATCAATATATAATTATTAATTAATTATTAAATTTACTATTACTATAAATTGAATTTAATTATATTGCTTAGCGACAGACGCCATGAATCTCCCACGTATCTCAACGTGGTTTCTGCTGTTATCACGCAGTTACGACTGACGAGTGCGAACGGCCGCGTATCTCGCTTGGTATGAGTGTCGAGCAGGGACGACCTCTGACGTGTCGCGCTATAGTTTGGACTAGACCAAACTTACATCCCTCCCCTTTGACATACGTTACAGGAGTCAGGAGTTTGGAAATAGGGAATCATTTTACTTGCATGATACACGTTTGACTCTGGTGTTTTTAATCCCGAGTCAATAACATACAATAAATCCGAAATTTTATGTTTTATTTTAAACGGACCCACTCTGACCGGATCCAGTTTTTTTCTATTTAAACGATTTCCGTTCTGAATATAAACAAGATCACCGACTTCGTATGTTATTTTACGCTTATGTTTATCATAATAAACTTTATTTTGTTTATGAATTTTTTGTGCATTTAAAAATGCTATCTTTCTGTTTTTATCCAGATTTTCCAAATTGTTTTTGTTTAGTTCTGAAGGGAAAAAGATTTATCAATTCCGTTTAAAAGATAATTCGGAGTAAATTTACTAATACTTTGTTCCGTTTTCCCCTTTTGGTAAGCCTTTCCACGTTTATCCGTTTATTTCCTGTCCGCTGCCCATTGGTCTTATTTACGGAAAGCCGGAGAATTTTACTTTAGTAAAATCCATAATATGTACATAATAAATATATAATTCTTAATGAAAATAAAAGTCACTATAAAATTTCTAATTTATACTATTAACAAAAACTGATATTTTTAATACTAACTGTTTTCATTTTTTCTGAGGTATCCTTGAAAGGATGACATTGAAAGACCTCGTCAAATACTTTTCCGAATATATCTTCGTAAGTCCTCTTCTACTACAATAAAAATCTTTCTGTTGCATAGCCTTGGTGAAAATGATGTTCAATGCCATTTGAGTTCTAGCTAATTTTCCAATATTTATTTTTCACTATATAATTAGTCTTTTGTATTTATTTGAATATTTATTATAAAATATGCAATTTCAGTAAAAAGTCTGTGTTTAGCAAAAAAGAAATAAGAAAAAAAATTAAAGAAATTTAACAAATGATAAAAAATTAATTAAATAATATAATGAATACAACGAATGACCTCGATTGACATGTGACATTAAAAATGCTAGTCCGAAAACGTTTGAAACTTGAGAACAGAGTAGGGAAAGCCCAACTCTCACTAAAATGGGAGAAGCTAAGCTTGACCACGCCTATCAAAAAGGATTAGTGGGGAAAAAAATCTGTAGACAAACCCATCTGTAGTAAAAAAACAAAATCAATAGTATAAGAAGATATTATAAAATATTACCAGAGAAAGTGTAACGAATTTCGGCACAATAGAAAATCGAAATTTTTGAAAAGATCTAATGATGAAGAGGTGCTATTATTCATTAGGATTTCTTTTTATAGAGAAGTAATCTTTATCTGGAAGTTTTTCTGTAGAAATTCAAGACATTATTCAGGACAAATTTTTACTATAATAGGAATGAATTTTTGTATTTCTTTTATTTGAGCTCTGTCAAAAGAACAAAGACTTCCCACCGTTGTGTGTGTGTGTGGCTTGGTATTCGAAATAAAAGAAATTTCTTTTAACAAGAAGAAGAAAAAAATATATTTGATGATTAATTCTGAGCAACAAAAGATCTATTCGGACAAAAAAGAAAAAACGATTTCTTGTGAGTTTGTTTTCTATGTTATTTTAGGCCAAGGAGAAATTTTTGTTCTGAAATATGTTTAAGAACATGACAAAATAACAGAGATAAATTATAAGGGAAGAAGACGTGTACACGCACATACACAGTAGGCCTTTAAAGTTTTTGTAAAAACATTTAATTGGCAAAGAATACAGAAAAATAACGATAATGTATTTTATTGTTTTAGAATATTAGTTTTTGTAACATTGTATAATAATTTAATAGAATAATTCATGCGCGAGATACATCAATATTTAATGCTTAGATATTTCCGTTGATTTTTGTTTTCCTAAATTATTGCATAAATTATGCAAGTAAATTATTATTTGTTACAAATTCTACGTATTCTAAAGACTTTAAAAAATACCTTCGTATTGCTTGTTTACAAAAAATTAGTTGATAAACAATAATTACATAAGGCTATGTTTACAATTGATTTAAGGTACGAATACTACTTTCTACATTAACTGCATACGGTTTCAAAGAAAAATTAAAGATAAATTCGAAAAGTCATTAAAGAAATATTATATATATATATCAATAAATAAATATTTCCAATTTTGGTTGAACATAACATGCTTTATTTGATGCGACGAATATATATTTTGATTTTCCCAAGTGTTAATATTGTAGAAATTCATAATTCTACGCTAAATTGTTTATAGAATAGGAAACTAAGAAATTAAATAAAAACAAATCTATACATAATAAATAGTTTTTAATAAAAATAATGTACAATAAAGTTTCTCATGTATATAATTAACGAAAATTGATACATTTAATATAAGCTCTCTTTGTTTTTACTGAGGTAACCCTGAAGGAATGATATTGAAGGACCACGTTAAACACTTTTTTGAATACATCTCCATAGGTCCTCTTCTACTACAATACAAATCTTTGTATTGAATAGCCTTGATGAAAATATAATGTTCAATGCCATTTGAGTTCTAGCTAATTTTCCCATACTAAAAAAATAAAAAAAAATATTTATTTACAAATATTTAATTTCTCCTTACACATACATAAATTTGAGAATATGTTTTGTTTGTCAAAAAAAGTTATAATGTAAATAGCAAATAATAACTAAGTTTTACTCAGGACGAGTATACTAGTCATGACAATATCCTGCTACTTCCTCATGACGAGTATACTTTTTTAACTTTGTTAATTAGTTAGTATAATTAATAATAAATTATACTTACTATTATTTAACATGGATGATAAATGCAGGACATCGTTATCCGAATTACGGCGTGGACCAAACTTTATTTTAGTACCATCTGGTAAAGCGTGTAACCACAAGCATTTATTGCCATGTGGACATAACCCACGATATTTTTTAAAATATTTACAATTCTTGGTACTGCAATAAGTAAAATTTATTACATATTTGGAAAGAAAAGAATAATATAAAATATATTTTTTTATTTCTCTTACCTTAACGCATTTTTATAATCCATGATCAATTTTTCTTTTTCTTCTTTTGAATCAATCCAATACTTACTAGGATATACAAATTCGGAAATAATACGGCATTCTGGACAAGCTGTACTTATTTCAATTTTAAATTCTTTAGTTTTTCTCCATTCTTTAATGCAGTTTAAACAATAACAATGATTACAGTTTGGCAAAATACCAAACGTTTGTTCGTTTGGTAACTTTTCCATTATTTTTTCATAACAGATGCCGCAAGACATTTCTTTGCTACGTTGAATATCAGAAGGATCGAATGCTTGAACTGATGGATTTAAAACTTGAGCATATGGAATAGGTTTGGATGTACTAGTTGATGTTCCTGAAGTATTAAACAATTCGTTGTTGGATGTAGAAGAACCAGCAACTAATGAGACAGTCGATGATAAAAAATCAGAAGCTTTAACCAATTTTTCATCCACATAAATACTTCTCATGCTGCAAACACAAATAATTCTAGTATTATTATTTTCTAATGGCAAAAAACTATTTCAAAAAAATATATTTTCTAAACATATTGAAAGATATTCTCCATATTAACACTTTGTCGTCCGTACGTTTCGTAAAAATTTTTTCACTTAAAGATGGCAGCAGTAATTCGGATTACTTCGCTCCTCACCAGCCGTTTTTAAGGGCCATTACTAGTGTAAAATTTTGTAAAAAAAATCGATTTTTATGTTTGTATATTTCTAAAGTCTATACCATTAAAAATAACATACTAAAATCTCACGTTGGCAGCCGAAAGTCGAAGAAACGAGAAGTAAGCGGTCGGCAAAGTGTTAACAGATTCAACGATACGTCAATCAATAGTGGTTGACAGCAGACTTTATGTTCATAATATGTGAATGGTGTGCTGTACATAAGTGAGTATAGGTTACATACGTATTTTTTAACTGCATTGAAGCTGCAGTAGGGACAGTATGTTTCTTTATCGAAGAACTCTCTTGTAAATTGTTTTGTATACATGCGTCATTAGCAGGTTCAGAGTCATGACGAAAATTACACGCACTATCATACTTGCATGTGCCAATTAAGAAAAAGCGACAAGAAGTATTGGATGGTAATATCTCTGCTTCAGAAGTTCCTGATTGATGGCGAGTAGATTCAACATGAAGAAATTTGCTATTACATCCTCCACAGCAGCAGCCTTTTCCACAAAACCTAAATGTAACATAAATACAAGTTGAGAATTATTCTATATTAGTATGATAATGAAATCATTAAAATTTAATACTTTGACACACTATTTTTTATTTTCTAAGTTTAATTAAGTATTTAATTAAAATCTAAAAGTATAGATTTTTTCTAACTAATAAAAAAAATATATTTATTAGCATTAGAAAAACGGACATTTCGTCATTAAAATGAACTGATATCTAAGTATTCATATATTAGCTAAATTTAACTGATTTTAATTACACGGTTGTAAACAGTTAAAGGAATTTTATATATATATATATATATATATATATATATATATTAGGGTGGGTCAAAAAATCAATTATTTTTTTTTCTACACGTGCAACGGAAAAATGGGTTGCTAGACACCTTAAAAAAATTCTCACCAAATATGAGCTCTTAATTTTAATAGGAAGATCCTCCGCATCGCAGTTTTTTATTTTTTTCTCAGTCCAATAGAATAAAATTCATACCTCATCATTTATTTACTGTACAGAAAAATGTTCTGAACGAATTTTGTAGGAAATCTAATGCTCTACGAAAAAGGTATCTTATATTTTTTCCGTAAACCTCACTATTTGAATGATATTGAAGATTTAATAAGTTTGATTACTTTAAGACAAATTTCTTTTTTGTTGATGAAGTTTATAACTCGACAATGAATGACTATTTAATAGTGCGCAATACAAATGTTTGTAGGAAAGTAACTGCTCTATAAAAATGGATTCTTATGTTTTGGCGATTAAATTAGTCTTTCAAAAGATATTCATCATCAAACTTTCATGTGTACTGATTTTATAAGTTTATACTGATAGATATAAGTTTACTGATTAGATATTCGAAAAATTTCAATATAATTTATTAATTTTGAGAAAATTTACACGAACTTTAGTTTTTATCAACGAACAATGGATTTGTTCTTTCTAAGAAAAATATAAATAACAAAATCAAAAACGACAAAAAAAGAAAAAAAATACAAAAAAATGAAAAATCAAAATGTTATTTCTATAAAATTAACTCTCAGAAAAAAAACATATTCATCATTGACATTTTTGTCACGTTAAGTTTAAATGCTTTCACTTTCATCATTAAAAAAAATAGAAAATGTTTAATTAAAAAAAAAAAAAAAAGGTATTTGCAGAAAGAAAATCTGTTCAAAGAAAAGAAGTAGAAAAGACCAAAAAAAAAAAAAATAGAAAAAAAACAATCATTTTTAATACAAATAACAAAAAATGTTAAAAAAAAAATATTAGACAAATCAAAACTTTTAAAAAAAATTACAAAAAAAAAATTGTAATAACAGAACGAAAGAAAAAAATATTAAAAAAAAAAATCTGTACAAAAAAAAAGAAGTAATAAAGTAAATAAAAAAAAAAATACAAACGTTTTCAAAAAAAAATTAAAAAAAAAAGTTTAATTGAAAAAACTAAGAAAAGAAGATATTTGCAGAAAAAAAATCTGTACAAAAAAAAGAAGCAACAAAGATAAAAAAAAAAAATGAAAAAAAACAAACGTTTTCAAAAAAAAATTGCAAAAAACAGTTTAATTGAAAAAACAAAGAAAAGAAGATATTTGCAAAAAAAAAATCTGTACAAAAAAAAAAGCAACAAAGATAAAAAAAAATATAAATAACAAAATCAGAAACGACAAAAAAAGAAAAAAAATACAAAAAAATGAAAAATCAAAATGTTATTTCTATAAAATTAACTCTCAGAAAAAAAACATATTCATCATTGACATTTTTGTCACGTTAAGTTTAAATGCTTTCACTTTCATCATTAAAAAAAATAGAAAATGTTTAATTAAAAAAAAAAAAAAAAGGTATTTGCAGAAAGAAAATCTGTTCAAAGAAAAGAAGTAGAAAAGACCAAAAAAAAAAAAATAGAAAAAAAACAATCATTTTTAATACAAATAACAAAAAATGTTAAAAAAAAAATATTAGACAAATCAAAACTTTTAAAAAAAATTACAAAAAAAAAATTGTAATAACAGAACGAAAGAAAAAAATATTAAAAAAAAAAATCTGTACAAAAAAAAAAGAAGTAATAAAGTAAATAAAAAAAAAAATACAAACGTTTTCAAAAAAAAATTAAAAAAAAAAGTTTAATTGAAAAAACTAAGAAAAGAAGATATTTGCAGAAAAAAAATCTGTACAAAAAAAAGAAGCAACAAAGATAAAAAAAAAAATGAAAAAAAACAAACGTTTTCAAAAAAAAATTGCAAAAAACAGTTTAATTGAAAAAACAAAGAAAAGAAGATATTTGCAAAAAAAAAATCTGTACAAAAAAAAAGCAACAAAGATAAAAAAAAATATAAATAACAAAATCAGAAACGACAAAAAAAGAAAAAAAATACAAAAAAATGAAAAATCAAAATGTTATTTCTATAAAATTAACTCTCAGAAAAAAAGCATATTCATCATTGACATTTTCGTCACGTTAAGTTTATATGCTTTCACTTTCATCATTGAAAAAAATAGAAAATGTTTAATTAAAAAAAAAAAAAAAAAGGTATTTGCAGAAAGAAAATCTGTACAAAGAAAAGAAGTAGAAAAGACCAAAAAAAAAAAAAAATAGAAAAAAAACAATCATTTTTAATACAAATAACAAAAAATGTTAAAAAAAAAATATTAGACAAATCAAAACTTTTAAAAAAAATTACAAAAAAAAATTTTAATAACAGAACGAAAGAAAAAAATATTAAAAAAATAAAATCTGTACAAAAAAAAAAGAAGTAATAAAGTAAATAAAAAAAAAATACAAACGTTTTCAAAAAAAAATTAAAAAAAAAAGTTTAATTGAAAAAACTAAGAAAAGAAGATATTTGCAGAAAAAAAATCTGTACAAAAAAAAGAAGCAACAAAGATAAAAAAAAAAAAATGAAAAAAAACAAACATTTTCAAAAAAAAATTGCAAAAAACAGTTTAATTGAAAAAACAAAGAAAAGTAGATATTTGCAGAAAAAATATCTGTACAAAAAAAAAAGCAACAAAGATAAAAAAAAATATAAATAACAAAATCAAAAACGACAAAAAAAGAAAAAAAATACAAAAAAATGAAAAATCAAAATGTTATTTCTATAAAATTAACTCTCAGAAAAAAAGCATATTCATCATTGACATTTTCGTCACGTTAAGTTTATATGCTTTCACTTTCATCATTGAAAAAAATAGAAAATGTTTAATTAAAAAAAAAAAAAAAAGGTATTTGCAGAAAGAAAATCTGTACAAAGAAAAGAAGTAGAAAAGACAAAAAAAAAAAATAGAAAAAAAACAATCATTTTTAATACAAATAACAAAAAATGTTAAAAAAAAAATATTAGACAAATCAAAACTTTTGAAACATATTACAAAAAAAAATTATAATAACAGAACGAAAGAAAAAAATATTTAAGAAAAAGATCTGTATAAAAAAAGAAGTAATAAAGAAAATAAAAAAAAAAATACAAACGTTTTCAAAAAAAAATTAAAAAAAAAAGTTTAATTGAAAAAACTAAGAAAAGAAGATATTTGCAGAAAAAAAATCTGTACAAAAAAAAGAAGCAACAAAGATAAAAAAAAAAAAATAAAAAAAACAAACGTTTTCAAAAAAAAATTGCAAAAAACAGTTTAATTGATAAAACAAAGAAAAAAAAACATTGGCAGAAAAAAATCTGTATAAAAAAGAGAAGTAAAAAAGGAAAGTAAAGAAGTAACAAACATTTTTAATTCAAATAACAAAAAATGTTTAATAAAAAATATTAGACAAATCAAACGTTTTTAAAACATATTAAAAAAAAAAGTTATATTAAAAAAACCAAAGAAAAAAAAAATATTCTAAGAAAAAAAGTGTGTTCAAAAAAAGAAGTAAAAAAGATATAACAAAAATATTTAAAAAAAACAAACGTTTTTAAGACGAATCACAAAAAATTAAAAAAAAAAATATATTTGCCAAAACGAAGGTTTTTAAAAGAAATTAAAAAAATAGGAATATTAAAAAAACTAAGGAAAGGTATTTAATAAAAAGATCTGTACAAAAAAAAGAAGTAATAAAGTAAAGAAAAAAAAACAAACGTTCTCAAAAAAAATTACAAAAAAAGTTTAATTAAAAAAACAAAGAAAAAAAGAGATTTGCCGAAAAAAAATCTGTACAAAAAAAAGAAGTAAAAAATATAAAAAAAAAATATAAAAAAAACAAACATTTTAAAGACAAATCACAAAAAATGGTGAAAAAAAATTATTAGACGAATCAAATGTTTCTAAAAAAAATTACAAAAAAAAGTTATATTTTTAAAACTAAAGAAAAAAATATTTAAAAAAAAAGGTCTGTACGAAAAAAAAGTAATAAAGTAAATAAAAAAAGGAAAGTTTTCAAAAAAAATTACAAAAAGAAGTTTAATTAAAAAAACAAAAGAAAAAAAAGTTATTTGCAGGAAAAAAATCTGTACAAAAAAAAATGTAAAAAAAATAAAAAAAAATATAAAAAAACAAAAGTTTTGAAAACAAATTGCAAAAAAAAAGTTAAAATAAATACTAGTAAAAATAATGTGTTCAAAAAGCAAAAATGAAAAAAAGTAATAAAGAAAAATTAGTAGACAAAAAAAAAATTAAAAATAAAATCAGTTTAAATATAAAAAATAAATAGGAAAAAAAGATATTTGCAAAAAAAAACTGTACAAAAAAAAAGTAACAAAGAAAATAAAAAAAAAAAATAAAAAAAACAAAAAACAAAAACGGCTAGAAAAAAAAAGGAAAAAAAAAGAAAATGTTATTTCTATAAAATTAACTCTCAGAAAAAAAGCATATTCATCATTGACATTTTGGTCACGTTAAGTTTAAATGCTTTTACTTTCATCATCGAAAAAAATAGAGAAGGTTTAATTAAAAAAAAAAAAAAAAATAAAGTTATTTGCAGAAAAAAAATTTGTACAAAGAAAAGAAATAGTAAAGATAAAAAAAAAATAAAAAAAAACAAACATTTTTAATACAAATAACAAAAAATGTTTAATAAAAAATATTAGACAAATCAAACGTTTTTAAAACATATTACAAAAAAAAGTTATATTAAAAAAACCAAAGAAAAAAAAATTATTCTAAGAAAAAAAGTGTGTACAAAAAAAGAAGTAAAAAAGATATAAAAAAAATATTTAAAAAAAACAAACGTTTTTAAGACGAATCACAAAAAATTAAAAAAAAAAAAATATTTGCCAAAACGAAGGTTTTTAAAAGAAATTAAAAAAATAGGAATATTAAAAAAACTAAGGAAAGGTATTTAATAAAAAGATCTGTACAAAAAAAAGAAGTAATAAAGTAAAGAAAAAAAAACAAACGTTCTCAAAAAAACTTACAAAAAAAGTCTAATTAAAAAAACAAAGAAAAAAAGAGATTTGCCGAAAAAAAATCTGTAAAAAAAAAAGAAGAAAAAAAAAAAAAAAAAATATAAAAAAACAAACTTTTTTAAAACAAATCGCAAAAAAAAGTTAAAAGAAATACTAACAAAAATAATGTGTTCAAAAAGCAAAAATGAAAAAAATTAATAAAGAAAAATTAGTAGACAAAAAAAAATTAAAAATAAAATTAGTTTAAATATAAAAAATAAATAGGAAAAAAAGATATTTGCAAATAAAAACTGTACAAAAAAAAGAAGTAACAAAGAAAATAAAAAAAAAAAAAATAAAAAAAACAAAAAACAAAAACGGCAAGAAAAAAAAAAGGAAAAAAAAGAAAATGTTATTTCTATAAAATTAACTCTCAGAAAAAAAGCATATTCATCATTGACATTTTGGTCACGTTAAGTTTAAATGCTTTTACTTTCATCATCGAAAAAAATTAAGAATGTTTAATTAAAAAAAAAAAAATAAAGTTATTTGCAGAAAAAAAATCTGTACAAAGAAAAGAAATAGAAAAGATAAAAAAAAAATAAAAAAAAACAATCATTTTTAATACAAATAACAAAAAATGGGAAAAAAAAATATTAGACAAATCAAAACTTTTAAAAAAAATTACAAAAAAAAATTGTAATAACAGAACGAAAGAAAAAAATATTTAAAAAAAAAGATCTGTACAAAAAAAAAAGAAGTAATAAAGTAAATAAAAAAAAAAAATACAAACGTTTTCAAAAAAAAATTGCAAAAAACAGTTTAATTGAAAAAACAAAAAAAAAAAACATTGGCAGAAAAAAAATCTGTATAAAAAAGAGAAGTAAAAAAGGTAAAAGAAAATAAAAAAAAAAACAAACGTTTTTAAAACAAATCACAAAAAAATGCTTTGAAAAAAATATTTGCAAAAACAATAGTTTTTAAAACAAATTAGAAAAAAAACCGAAAAAAATATTAGCAAGAAAAAAATGCGTTCAAAAAGAAAAAATGAAAAAAATTAATAAAGCAAAATTAGTAAACAAGAAAAAAAAATGAAAAATAAAATTAGTTTAAATTTAAAAAAAAAAAATAGAAAAAAAGACATTTGCAAAAAAAAACTGTACAAAAAAATGAAGTAATAAAGTAAATAAAAAAAAAAAATACAAACGTTTTCAAAAAAAAATTAAAAAAAAAAGTTTAATTGAAAAAACTAAGAAAAAAAGATATTTGCAGAAAAAAAATCTGTACAAAGAAAAGAAGTAGAAAAGACAAAAAAAAAAAAAAATAGAAAAAAAACAATCATTTTTAATACAAATAACAAAAAATGTTAAAAAAAATATTAGACAAATCAAAACTTTTAAAAAAAATTACAAAAAAAAATTGTAATAACAGAACGAAAGAAAAAAATATTAAAAAAAAAAGATCTGTACAAAAAAAAAAGAAGTAATAAAGTAAATAAAAAAAAAAATACAAACGTTTTCAAAAAAAAATTAAAAAAAACGTTTAATTGAAAAAACTAAGAAAAGAAGATATTTGCAGAAAAAAAATCTGTACAAAAAAAAAAAGCAACAAAGATAAAAAAAAATATAAATAACAAAATCAAAAACGACAAAAAAAGAAAAAAATACAAAAAAATGTAAAATCAAAATGTTATTTCTATAAAATTAACTCTCAGAAAAAAAGCATATTCATCATTGACATTTTCGTCACGTTAAGTTTAAATGCTTCACTTTCATCATCGAAAAAAATAGAACATGTATAATTAAAAAAAAAAATAAAAAAAATAAAGTTATTTGCAGAAAAAAAATTTGTACAAAAAAAAGAAGTAAAAAAGATAAAAAAATATAAAAAAAACAAACATTTTTAAAACAAATCTCAAAGAACGTCTAAAAAAAAAATATTTGCAATAACAAACGTTTTTAAAACAAATTACAAAAAAACCTTAAAAAAATGTTAGTAAATATAATGTGTTCAAAAAGAAAAAATGAAAAAAAAGGATTAAAGCAAAATTAGTAACAAGAAAAAAAGAAATTAAAAATAAAATTGTTTTAAATATAAAAAAAAAAAGAGTTTTTCCTATTCTCGGTCTCCTCTTTATGCTATGCTTCGTAGGCATCGCTTCTGGTTGTATATGTGTGCGTTTGTGTGCGACTGCATACTACAAAGCGTGGACACGTATGTTTTCGATACTCGAAATGTTTGTAGGTAGGAGCGATAGAAGGGTAAAAGGAATAAAAAGAGATAAGCACGTAGGTATGCGACAAAAGTATAAGGTCCAAACGAACCGACGGTCGAAATAAAGAAAGGAGGTGCCTGGTCTGTTTTTATTTTACCATACGTGGTATTTCTTTTCTATTTAAAAATGTTTCTATTTTATTGAAAAATTAATATTAATTTATTTATTTTGCAAATATTGTAATTAACAATTATGAAATATATAGAATATAATAATTGTATTGTCAGCAATATTTTACAAAAAAATGAAATGATTATCAGATATATCAGAAAAAAAATTTTAAACAACATTTTAGAATATTTTTCTTATAAATATCCAAAGACATGTTTTTTAATTATAATGTTTGCGTATTTAGAAAATCTATACTAATTTTTCAATAAAATAGAAAAGTTTTTAAATAGAAGAAACTAGACACGTTACAAAAACAAATAAACCTTATTTACTTTATATTTCTAATAAGACTAAAATAATATAACTTATTTTACAAATATAGAAAAAAAAATATAGAAAATAAATTTTTAAAATAATTTTTTAATATTATAAAATAAAACAACGAAAATAGAAATAGATTTTAAAATCGTTGTAATTAAAAACCCGATGAAACGTAAAAAATATAACCACAATTGTTCCCTTTTTTAACAGCATCTATAGTTATTAGTTGCAACACAAAAAGAAATATTTGTGTAAACTAACCCATGATAAAAATATCTCACATTCACAGAAAGTGTGAAAAGTGTAAAAGAAAAAAAATTCATCTACCTGAGTTTCAAAAATATATGCTATATTTACTTGGATTAGAGGACGACGCATCTTTCTGTCGACAAATATTCTACAATTTTCGTTTCTATGTATGGCTATCGCATTCAGCATTCCATCTTGATGAATAGAATTTTGAAAATATTAGTTTTTGTCAGCTTTCTACACCCCAAGGTCAGCTCCTTATCATGAGAAAAGAATTATAAAAAACAGGGAAGGTCTGTTGAAATTCGATCTACATTTATTATCTTTATTATCGATGCGATAATATTCATGCCTATAGTTTTTTTTTTACAACTTGTCATATCTTTTTTATTTAAAAATGTTTCTATTTTATTGAAAAATTAGTATTAAATTCTTTATTTAGAAAATATTATAATAAATGATTATGAAGTACATAGAATATATAATAATTGTATTGTCTGAAATATTAAAAAAAAAAAATAATTACCAGATACATCAGAGAAAAAGAATTAGAGAATACTGTGGAATAAATGAGGAGCAGCTGACAAATTCCATTCAAAAGCAAGTAAATTACTGTTATATTTTTATTTTGCTTCTTTATAAAATATATTTGATGCATAAAGACAAAATATATGTATTAAATTTGATTTTTATATGTTTTTATGAAAAATATCCAAAGAGATGTACTGACCCATGCATATATGAAAATTGTAGTATAAACTGTGATATTTGCGTATTTAAGAAACTTATACTAATTTTTCAATAAAATAAAAACATTTTTAAGATGTTGAACGCCCAGCGTAAATCGGTGGAGCTTACCACGGAGCTGAAATTTGAGACTCGTAGTGTACACAGTTCGATAAGCTGAGAGAGCGATACGATTCAATGCATTTTTTAGATTTTTCGTTGTTCAAATCTTTATTTAGACGAGAGTATTTAGAAAGATAAGTTTGTGGTCCACAGAAAAAAGACGAGATTTGTTATAAATAATAAGGGTCTCACGAAGTGTGGTAGGCTATAGAGTTGAAAAATCATTTCTAGAGAATATCTATATTAGATCTTTCATTGCATCTTAAAAGAAACCTTCGTTCAGTCCAGCAGTATTTTCCATATGTTTTTCGTAATGTCTATATTTCATCTATCCTAAAATGTTTGTTATATAGCGCAAGAATGTAGATGAAAACGGGAAATAGAAAACCATACTTACAAAAAAAATTTTATACCTGAGTTTCAAAAATGGATTATTAATTTTTACCTAATTTCTGACGAATTATATTTCCTTTGATAAACATCCTACCATTTCGGTGATTATTTATAACTATCGCATTCAGCATTCCGTTTTTATTGCTTGAATTGTGAAAAGTGTACTTTTTATCGACTATTTATCTCACTAATCATACCGGTGACCTTTATTATATATAGTAATAATATTAAATAAATAAATCTTACAATTATCTTACTCTTGAAACTGTGCATTCGTCTGATTCTCTAGAAACTTAATTTTTTAAGGTTTCACTTCTAACACGTGTGATCTGCACACATGATTTTTTTTTACATTTCAGATCACTCCTATTCTAAAGAAGTTTTCACTTCAAAAAAAATAAAATGCAGAAAAAATACGCACCCGTTCTAAAAAAATGTATTATTAAGAGCTATGTAAAAAAGGTAGAATTACTGAAAACCCAAGATATATTCCGAGTTGGAGTTGATTTTTATTCAACATCTATCTCGATGATTCAAGATGATTTTCAAAGAGAAATCTAAACATAAAATATGTATAACAAACGATACTAACGATGTTTACGTTACGACGTTCAAATCAGAACTCCAATTGAAAAAACTAAGAAAAGAAGATATTTGCAGAAAAAAAATCTGTACAAAAAAAAAAGCAACAAAGATAAAAAAAAATATAAATAACAAAATCAAAAACGACAAAAAAAGAAAAAAAATACGAAAAAATGAAAAATCAATATGTTATTTCTATAAAATTAACTCTCAGAAAAAAAACATATTCATCATTGACATTTTTGTCACGTTAAGTTTAAATGCTTTCACTTTCATCATCGAAAAGAATAGAACATGTTTAATTAAAAAAAAAAAAAAAAAAAAATAAAGTTATTTGCAGAAAGAAAATCTGTACAAAGAAAAGAAGTAGAAAAGACCAAAAAAAAATAGTAAAAAAACAATCATTTTTAATACCAATAACAAAAAATGTTAAAAAAAAATATTAGACAAATCAAAACTTTAAAAAAAAATTACAGAAAAAAATTGTAATAACAGAACGAAAGAAAAAAATATTTAAAAAAAAGATCTGTACAAAAAATAAAGAAGTAATAAAGTAAATAAAAAAAAAAATACAAACATTTTCAAAAACAAATTAAAAAAAAACGTTTAATTGAAAAAACTAAGAAAAGAAGATATTTGCAGAAAAAAAATCTGTACAAAAAAAAGAAGCAACAAAGATAAAAAAAAAAAAATGAAAAAAAACAAACATTTTCAAAAAAAAATTGCAAAAAACAGTTTAATTGAAAAAACAAAGAAAAGAAGATATTTGCAAAAAAAAAATCTGTACAAAAAAAAAAGCAACAAAGATAAAAAAAAATATAAATAACAAAATCAGAAACGACAAAAAAAGAAAAAAAATACAAAAAAATGAAAAATCAAAATGTTATTTCTATAAAATTAACTCTCAGAAAAAAAGCATATTCATCATTGACATTTTCGTCACGTTAAGTTTATATGCTTTCACTTTCATCATTGAAAAAAATAGAAAATGTTTAATTAAAAAAAAAAAAAAAAAGGTATTTGCAGAAAGAAAATCTGTACAAAGAAAAGAAGTAGAAAAGACCAAAAAAAAAAAAATAGAAAAAAAACAATCATTTTTAATACAAATAACAAAAAATGTTAAAAAAAAAATATTAGACAAATCAAAACTTTTAAAAAAAATTACAAAAAAAAATTTTAATAACAGAACGAAAGAAAAAAATATTAAAAAAATAAAATCTGTACAAAAAAAAAAGAAGTAATAAAGTAAATAAAAAAAAAAATACAAACGTTTTCAAAAAAAAATTAAAAAAAAAAGTTTAATTGAAAAAACTAAGAAAAGAAGATATTTGCAGAAAAAAAATCTGTACAAAAAAAAGAAGCAACAAAGATAAAAAAAAAAAAATGAAAAAAAACAAACATTTTCAAAAAAAAATTGCAAAAAACAGTTTAATTGAAAAAACAAAGAAAAGTAGATATTTGCAGAAAAAATATCTGTACAAAAAAAAAAGCAACAAAGATAAAAAAAAATATAAATAACAAAATCAAAAACGACAAAAAAAGAAAAAAAATACAAAAAAATGAAAAATCAAAATGTTATTTCTATAAAATTAACTCTCAGAAAAAAAGCATATTCATCATTGACATTTTCGTCACGTTAAGTTTATATGCTTTCACTTTCATCATTGAAAAAAATAGAAAATGTTTAATTAAAAAAAAAAAAAAAAAGGTATTTGCAGAAAGAAAATCTGTACAAAGAAAAGAAGTAGAAAAGACAAAAAAAAAAATAGAAAAAAAACAATCATTTTTAATACAAATAACAAAAAATGTTAAAAAAAAAATATTAGACAAATCAAAACTTTTGAAACATATTACAAAAAAAAATTATAATAACAGAACGAAAGAAAAAAATATTTAAGAAAAAGATCTGTATAAAAAAAAGAAGTAATAAAGAAAATAAAAAAAAAAATACAAACGTTTTCAAAAAAAAATTAAAAAAAAAAGTTTAATTGAAAAAACTAAGAAAAGAAGATATTTGCAGAAAAAAAATCTGTACAAAAAAAAAGAAGCAACAAAGATAAAAAAAAAAAAAATAAAAAAAACAAACGTTTTCAAAAAAAAATTGCAAAAAACAGTTTAATTGATAAAACAAAAAAAAAAAACATTGGCAGAAAAAAAATCTGTATAAAAAAGAGAAGTAAAAAAGGTAAAAGAAAATAAAAAAAAAACAAACGTTTTTAAAACAAATCACAAAAAAATGCTTTGAAAAAAATATTTGCAAAAACAATAGTTTTTAAAACAAATTAGAAAAAAAACCGAAAAAAATATTAGCAAGAAAAAAATGCGTTCAAAAAGAAAAAATGAAAAAAATTAATAAAGCAAAATTAGTAAACAAGAAAAAAAATGAAAAATAAAATTAGTTTAAATTTAAAAAAAAAAAATAGAAAAAAAGACATTTGCAAAAAAAAACTGTACAAAAAAATGAAGTAATAAAGTAAATAAAAAAAAAAAAATACAAACGTTTTCAAAAAAAAATTAAAAAAAAAAGTTTAATTGAAAAAACTAAGAAAAAAAGATATTTGCAGAAAAAAAATCTGTACAAAGAAAAGAAGTAGAAAAGACAAAAAAAAAAAATAGAAAAAAAACAATCATTTTTAATACAAATAACAAAAAATGTTAAAAAAAAAATATTAGACAAATCAAAACTTTTAAAAAAAATTACAAAAAAAAAATTGTAATAACAGAACGAAAGAAAAAAATATTAAAAAAAAAGATCTGTACAAAAAAAAAAGAAGTAATAAAGTAAATAAAAAAAAAAAATACAAACGTTTTCAAAAAAAAATTAAAAAAAACGTTTAATTGAAAAAACTAAGAAAAGAAGATATTTGCAGAAAAAAAATCTGTACAAAAAAAAAAGCAACAAAGATAAAAAAAAATATAAATAACAAAATCAAAAACGACAAAAAAAGAAAAAAAAATACAAAAAAATGTAAAATCAAAATGTTATTTCTATAAAATTAACTCTCAGAAAAAAAGCATATTCATCATTGACATTTTCGTCACGTTAAGTTTAAATGCTTCACTTTCATCATCGAAAAAAATAGAACATGTATAATTAAAAAAAAAAATAAAAAAAATAAAGTTATTTGCAGAAAAAAAATTTGTACAAAAAAAAGAAGTAAAAAAGATAAAAAAATATAAAAAAAACAAACATTTTTAAAACAAATCTCAAAGAACGTCTAAAAAAAAAATATTTGCAATAACAAACGTTTTTAAAACAAATTACAAAAAAACCTTAAAAAAATGTTAGTAAATATAATGTGTTCAAAAAGAAAAAATGAAAAAAAAGGATTAAAGCAAAATTAGTAACAAGAAAAAAAGAAATTAAAAATAAAATTGTTTTAAATATAAAAAAAAAAGAGTTTTTCCTATTCTCGGTCTCCTCTTTATGCTATGCTTCGTAGGCATCGCTTCTGGTTGTATATGTGTGCGTTTGTGTGCGACTGCATACTACAAAGCGTGGACACGTATGTTTTCGATACTCGAAATGTTTGTAGGTAGGAGCGATAGAAGGGTAAAAGGAATAAAAAGAGATAAGCACGTAGGTATGCGACAAAAGTATAAGGTCCAAACGAACCGACGGTCGAAATAAAGAAAGGAGGTGCCTGGTCTGTTTTTATTTTACCATACGTGGTATTTCTTTTCTATTTAAAAATGTTTCTATTTTATTGAAAAATTAATATTAATTTATTTATTTTGCAAATATTGTAATTAACAATTATGAAATATATAGAATATAATAATTGTATTGTCAGCAATATTTTACAAAAAAATGAAATGATTATCAGATATATCAGAAAAAAAATTTTAAACAACATTTTAGAATATTTTTCTTATAAATATCCAAAGACATGTTTTTTAATTATAATGTTTGCGTATTTAGAAAATCTATACTAATTTTTCAATAAAATAGAAAAGTTTTTAAATAGAAGAAACTAGACACGTTACAAAAACAAATAAACCTTATTTACTTTATATTTCTAATAAGACTAAAATAATATAACTTATTTTACAAATATAGAAAAAAAATATAGAAAATAAATTTTTAAAATAATTTTTTAATATTATAAAATAAAACAACGAAAATAGAAATAGATTTTAAAATCGTTGTAATTAAAAACCCGATGAAACGTAAAAAATATAACCACAATTGTTCCCTTTTTTAACAGCATCTATAGTTATTAGTTGCAACACAAAAAGAAATATTTGTGTAAACTAACCCATGATAAAAATATCTCACATTCACAGAAAGTGTGAAAAGTGTAAAAGAAAAAAAATTCATCTACCTGAGTTTCAAAAATATATGCTATATTTACTTGGATTAGAGGACGACGCATCTTTCTGTCGACAAATATTCTACAATTTTCGTTTCTATGTATGGCTATCGCATTCAGCATTCCATCTTGATGAATAGAATTTTGAAAATATTAGTTTTTGTCAGCTTTCTACACCCCAAGGTCAGCTCCTTATCATGAGAAAAGAATTATAAAAAACAGGGAAGGTCTGTTGAAATTCGATCTACATTTATTATCTTTATTATCGATGCGATAATATTCATGCCTATAGTTTTTTTTTTACAACTTGTCATATCTTTTTTATTTAAAAATGTTTCTATTTTATTGAAAAATTAGTATTAAATTCTTTATTTAGAAAATATTATAATAAATGATTATGAAGTACATAGAATATATAATAATTGTATTGTCTGAAATATTAAAAAAAAAAAAATAATTACCAGATACATCAGAGAAAAAGAATTAGAGAATACTGTGGAATAAATGAGGAGCAGCTGACAAATTCCATTCAAAAGCAAGTAAATTACTGTTATATTTTTATTTTGCTTCTTTATAAAATATATTTGATGCATAAAGACAAAATATATGTATTAAATTTGATTTTTATATGTTTTTATGAAAAATATCCAAAGAGATGTACTGACCCATGCATATATGAAAATTGTAGTATAAACTGTGATATTTGCGTATTTAAGAAACTTATACTAATTTTTCAATAAAATAAAAACATTTTTAAGATGTTGAACGCCCAGCGTAAATCGGTGGAGCTTACCACGGAGCTGAAATTTGAGACTCGTAGTGTACACAGTTCGATAAGCTGAGAGAGCGATACGATTCAATGCATTTTTTAGATTTTTCGTTGTTCAAATCTTTATTTAGACGAGAGTATTTAGAAAGATAAGTTTGTGGTCCACAGAAAAAAGACGAGATTTGTTATAAATAATAAGGGTCTCACGAAGTGTGGTAGGCTATAGAGTTGAAAAATCATTTCTAGAGAATATCTATATTAGATCTTTCATTGCATCTTAAAAGAAACCTTCGTTCAGTCCAGCAGTATTTTCCATATGTTTTTCGTAATGTCTATATTTCATCTATCCTAAAATGTTTGTTATATAGCGCAAGAATGTAGATGAAAACGGGAAATAGAAAACCATACTTACAAAAAAAATTTTATACCTGAGTTTCAAAAATGGATTATTAATTTTTACCTAATTTCTGACGAATTATATTTCCTTTGATAAACATCCTACCATTTCGGTGATTATTTATAACTATCGCATTCAGCATTCCGTTTTTATTGCTTGAATTGTGAAAAGTGTACTTTTTATCGACTATTTATCTCACTAATCATACCGGTGACCTTTATTATATATAGTAATAATATTAAATAAATAAATCTTACAATTATCTTACTCTTGAAACTGTGCATTCGTCTGATTCTCTAGAAACTTAATTTTTTAAGGTTTCACTTCTAACACGTGTGATCTGCACACATGATTTTTTTTTACATTTCAGATCACTCCTATTCTAAAGAAGTTTTCACTTCAAAAAAAATAAAATGCAGAAAAAATACGCACCCGTTCTAAAAAAATGTATTATTAAGAGCTATGTAAAAAAGGTAGAATTACTGAAAACCCAAGATATATTCCGAGTTGGAGTTGATTTTTATTCAACATCTATCTCGATGATTCAAGATGATTTTCAAAGAGAAATCTAAACATAAAATATGTATAACAAACGATACTAACGATGTTTACGTTACGACGTTCAAATCAGAACTCCAATTGAAAAAACTAAGAAAAGAAGATATTTGCAGAAAAAAAATCTGTACAAAAAAAAAAGCAACAAAGATAAAAAAAAATATAAATAACAAAATCAAAAACGACAAAAAAAGAAAAAAAATACGAAAAAATGAAAAATCAATATGTTATTTCTATAAAATTAACTCTCAGAAAAAAAACATATTCATCATTGACATTTTTGTCACGTTAAGTTTAAATGCTTTCACTTTCATCATCGAAAAGAATAGAACATGTTTAATTAAAAAAAAAAAAAAAAAAAAATAAAGTTATTTGCAGAAAGAAAATCTGTACAAAGAAAAGAAGTAGAAAAGACCAAAAAAAAATAGTAAAAAAACAATCATTTTTAATACCAATAACAAAAAATGTTAAAAAAAAAATATTAGACAAATCAAAACTTTAAAAAAAAATTACAGAAAAAAATTGTAATAACAGAACGAAAGAAAAAAATATTTAAAAAAAAGATCTGTACAAAAAATAAAGAAGTAATAAAGTAAATAAAAAAAAAATACAAACATTTTCAAAAACAAATTAAAAAAAAACGTTTAATTGAAAAAACTAAGAAAAGAAGATATTTGCAGAAAAAAAATCTGTACAAAAAAAGAAGCAACAAAGATAAAAAAAAAAAAATGAAAAAAAACAAACATTTTCAAAAAAAAATTGCAAAAAACAGTTTAATTGAAAAAACAAAGAAAAGAAGATATTTGCAAAAAAAAAATCTGTACAAAAAAAAAAGCAACAAAGATAAAAAAAAATATAAATAACAAAATCAGAAACGACAAAAAAAGAAAAAAATACAAAAAAATGAAAAATCAAAATGTTATTTCTATAAAATTAACTCTCAGAAAAAAAGCATATTCATCATTGACATTTTCGTCACGTTAAGTTTATATGCTTTCACTTTCATCATTGAAAAAAATAGAAAATGTTTAATTAAAAAAAAAAAAAAAAAGGTATTTGCAGAAAGAAAATCTGTACAAAGAAAAGAAGTAGAAAAGACCAAAAAAAAAAAAAAATAGAAAAAAAACAATCATTTTTAATACAAATAACAAAAAATGTTAAAAAAAAAATATTAGACAAATCAAAACTTTTAAAAAAAATTACAAAAAAAAATTTTAATAACAGAACGAAAGAAAAAAATATTAAAAAAATAAAATCTGTACAAAAAAAAAGAAGTAATAAAGTAAATAAAAAAAAAAATACAAACGTTTTCAAAAAAAAATTAAAAAAAAAAGTTTAATTGAAAAAACTAAGAAAAGAAGATATTTGCAGAAAAAAAATCTGTACAAAAAAAAGAAGCAACAAAGATAAAAAAAAAAAATGAAAAAAAACAAACATTTTCAAAAAAAAATTGCAAAAAACAGTTTAATTGAAAAAACAAAGAAAAGTAGATATTTGCAGAAAAAATATCTGTACAAAAAAAAAAGCAACAAAGATAAAAAAAAATATAAATAACAAAATCAAAAACGACAAAAAAAAGAAAAAAAATACAAAAAAATGAAAAATCAAAATGTTATTTCTATAAAATTAACTCTCAGAAAAAAAGCATATTCATCATTGACATTTTCGTCACGTTAAGTTTATATGCTTTCACTTTCATCATTGAAAAAAATAGAAAATGTTTAATTAAAAAAAAAAAAAAAAGGTATTTGCAGAAAGAAAATCTGTACAAAGAAAAGAAGTAGAAAAGACAAAAAAAAAAATAGAAAAAAAACAATCATTTTTAATACAAATAACAAAAAATGTTAAAAAAAAATATTAGACAAATCAAAACTTTTGAAACATATTACAAAAAAAAATTATAATAACAGAACGAAAGAAAAAAATATTTAAGAAAAAGATCTGTATAAAAAAAAGAAGTAATAAAGAAAATAAAAAAAAAAAATACAAACGTTTTCAAAAAAAAATTAAAAAAAAAAGTTTAATTGAAAAAACTAAGAAAAGAAGATATTTGCAGAAAAAAAATCTGTACAAAAAAAAGAAGCAACAAAGATAAAAAAAAAAAAATAAAAAAAACAAACGTTTTCAAAAAAAAATTGCAAAAAACAGTTTAATTGATAAAACAAAGAAAAAAAAACATTGGCAGAAAAAAATCTGTATAAAAAAGAGAAGTAAAAAAGGAAAGTAAAGAAGTAACAAACATTTTTAATTCAAATAACAAAAAATGTTTAATAAAAAATATTAGACAAATCAAACGTTTTTAAAACATATTAAAAAAAAAAGTTATATTAAAAAAACCAAAGAAAAAAAAAATATTCTAAGAAAAAAAGTGTGTTCAAAAAAAAGAAGTAAAAAAGATATAACAAAAATATTTAAAAAAAACAAACGTTTTTAAGACGAATCACAAAAAATTAAAAAAAAAAATATATTTGCCAAAACGAAGGTTTTTAAAAGAAATTAAAAAAATAGGAATATTAAAAAAACTAAGGAAAGGTATTTAATAAAAAGATCTGTACAAAAAAAAGAAGTAATAAAGTAAAGAAAAAAAAACAAACGTTCTCAAAAAAAATTACAAAAAAAGTTTAATTAAAAAAACAAAGAAAAAAAGAGATTTGCCGAAAAAAAATCTGTACAAAAAAAGAAGTAAAAAATATAAAAAAAAAAATATAAAAAAAACAAACATTTTAAAGACAAATCACAAAAAATGGTGAAAAAAAATTATTAGACGAATCAAATGTTTCTAAAAAAAATTACAAAAAAAAGTTATATTTTTAAAACTAAAGAAAAAAATATTTAAAAAAAAGGTCTGTACGAAAAAAAAGTAATAAAGTAAATAAAAAAAGGAAAGTTTTCAAAAAAAATTACAAAAAGAAGTTTAATTAAAAAAACAAAGAAAAAAAGTTATTTGCAGGAAAAAAATCTGTACAAAAAAAAATGTAAAAAAAATAAAAAAAAATATAAAAAAACAAAAGTTTTGAAAACAAATTGCAAAAAAAAAGTTAAAATAAATACTAGTAAAAATAATGTGTTCAAAAAGCAAAAATGAAAAAAAGTAATAAAGAAAAATTAGTAGACAAAAAAAAAAATTAAAAATAAAATCAGTTTAAATATAAAAAATAAATAGGAAAAAAAGATATTTGCAAAAAAAAACTGTACAAAAAAAAAAGTAACAAAGAAAATAAAAAAAAAAATAAAAAAAACAAAAAACAAAAACGGCTAGAAAAAAAAAGGAAAAAAAAAAGAAAATGTTATTTCTATAAAATTAACTCTCAGAAAAAAAGCATATTCATCATTGACATTTTGGTCACGTTAAGTTTAAATGCTTTTACTTTCATCATCGAAAAAAATAGAGAAGGTTTAATTAAAAAAAAAAAAAAAAAAATAAAGTTATTTGCAGAAAAAAAATTTGTACAAAGAAAAGAAATAGTAAAGATAAAAAAAAAATAAAAAAAAACAAACATTTTTAATACAAATAACAAAAAATGTTTAATAAAAAATATTAGACAAATCAAACGTTTTTAAAACATATTACAAAAAAAAGTTATATTAAAAAAACCAAAGAAAAAAAAATTATTCTAAGAAAAAAGTGTGTACAAAAAAAAGAAGTAAAAAAGATATAAAAAAAATATTTAAAAAAAACAAACGTTTTTAAGACGAATCACAAAAAATTAAAAAAAAAAAAAAATATTTGCCAAAACGAAGGTTTTTAAAAGAAATTAAAAAAATAGGAATATTAAAAAAACTAAGGAAAGGTATTTAATAAAAAGATCTGTACAAAAAAAAGAAGTAATAAAGTAAAGAAAAAAAAACAAACGTTCTCAAAAAAACTTACAAAAAAAGTCTAATTAAAAAAACAAAGAAAAAAAGAGATTTGCCGAAAAAAAAATCTGTAAAAAAAAAAGAAGAAAAAAAAATAAAAAAAAATATAAAAAAACAAACTTTTTTAAAACAAATCGCAAAAAAAAAGTTAAAAGAAATACTAACAAAAATAATGTGTTCAAAAAGCAAAAATGAAAAAAAGTAATAAAGAAAAATTAGTAGACAAAAAAAAATTAAAAATAAAATTAGTTTAAATATAAAAAATAAATAGGAAAAAAAGATATTTGCAAATAAAAACTGTACAAAAAAAAAAGAAGTAACAAAGAAAATAAAAAAAAAAAAAATAAAAAAAACAAAAAACAAAAACGGCAAGAAAAAAAAAGGAAAAAAAAGAAAATGTTATTTCTATAAAATTAACTCTCAGAAAAAAAGCATATTCATCATTGACATTTTGGTCACGTTAAGTTTAAATGCTTTTACTTTCATCATCGAAAAAAATTAAGAATGTTTAATTAAAAAAAAAAAAAATAAAGTTATTTGCAGAAAAAAAATCTGTACAAAGAAAAGAAATAGAAAAGATAAAAAAAAAATAAAAAAAAACAATCATTTTTAATACAAATAACAAAAAATGGGAAAAAAAAATATTAGACAAATCAAAACTTTTAAAAAAAATTACAAAAAAAAATTGTAATAACAGAACGAAAGAAAAAATATTTAAAAAAAAGATCTGTACAAAAAAAAAAGAAGTAATAAAGTAAATAAAAAAAAAAAATACAAACGTTTTCAAAAAAAAATTGCAAAAAACAGTTTAATTGAAAAAACAAAAAAAAAAAACATTGGCAGAAAAAAAATCTGTATAAAAAAGAGAAGTAAAAAAGGTAAAAGAAAATAAAAAAAAAACAAACGTTTTTAAAACAAATCACAAAAAAATGCTTTGAAAAAAATATTTGCAAAAACAATAGTTTTTAAAACAAATTAGAAAAAAAACCGAAAAAAATATTAGCAAGAAAAAAATGCGTTCAAAAAGAAAAAATGAAAAAAATTAATAAAGCAAAATTAGTAAACAAGAAAAAAAAATGAAAAATAAAATTAGTTTAAATTTAAAAAAAAAAAAATAGAAAAAAAGACATTTGCAAAAAAAAACTGTACAAAAAAATGAAGTAATAAAGTAAATAAAAAAAAAAAAAATACAAACGTTTTCAAAAAAAAATTAAAAAAAAAAGTTTAATTGAAAAAACTAAGAAAAAAAGATATTTGCAGAAAAAAAAATCTGTACAAAGAAAAGAAGTAGAAAAGACAAAAAAAAAAAATAGAAAAAAAACAATCATTTTTAATACAAATAACAAAAAATGTTAAAAAAAAAATATTAGACAAATCAAAACTTTTAAAAAAAATTACAAAAAAAAAATTGTAATAACAGAACGAAAGAAAAAAATATTAAAAAAAAAGATCTGTACAAAAAAAAAAGAAGTAATAAAGTAAATAAAAAAAAAAAATACAAACGTTTTCAAAAAAAAATTAAAAAAAACGTTTAATTGAAAAAACTAAGAAAAGAAGATATTTGCAGAAAAAAAATCTGTACAAAAAAAAAAAGCAACAAAGATAAAAAAAAATATAAATAACAAAATCAAAAACGACAAAAAAAGAAAAAAAATACAAAAAAATGTAAAATCAAAATGTTATTTCTATAAAATTAACTCTCAGAAAAAAAGCATATTCATCATTGACATTTTCGTCACGTTAAGTTTAAATGCTTCACTTTCATCATCGAAAAAAATAGAACATGTATAATTAAAAAAAAAAAATAAAAAAAATAAAGTTATTTGCAGAAAAAAAATTTGTACAAAAAAAGAAGTAAAAAAGATAAAAAAATATAAAAAAAACAAACATTTTTAAAACAAATCTCAAAGAACGTCTAAAAAAAAATATTTGCAATAACAAACGTTTTTAAAACAAATTACAAAAAAAACCTTAAAAAAATGTTAGTAAATATAATGTGTTCAAAAAGAAAAAATGAAAAAAAAGGATTAAAGCAAAATTAGTAACAAGAAAAAAAAGAAATTAAAAATAAAATTGTTTTAAATATAAAAAAAAAAAGAGTTTTTCCTATTCTCGGTCTCCTCTTTATGCTATGCTTCGTAGGCATCGCTTCTGGTTGTATATGTGTGCGTTTGTGTGCGACTGCATACTACAAAGCGTGGACACGTATGTTTTCGATACTCGAAATGTTTGTAGGTAGGAGCGATAGAAGGGTAAAAGGAATAAAAAGAGATAAGCACGTAGGTATGCGACAAAAGTATAAGGTCCAAACGAACCGACGGTCGAAATAAAGAAAGGAGGTGCCTGGTCTGTTTTTATTTTACCATACGTGGTATTTCTTTTCTATTTAAAAATGTTTCTATTTTATTGAAAAATTAATATTAATTTATTTATTTTGCAAATATTGTAATTAACAATTATGAAATATATAGAATATAATAATTGTATTGTCAGCAATATTTTACAAAAAAATGAAATGATTATCAGATATATCAGAAAAAAAATTTTAAACAACATTTTAGAATATTTTTCTTATAAATATCCAAAGACATGTTTTTTAATTATAATGTTTGCGTATTTAGAAAATCTATACTAATTTTTCAATAAAATAGAAAAGTTTTTAAATAGAAGAAACTAGACACGTTACAAAAACAAATAAACCTTATTTACTTTATATTTCTAATAAGACTAAAATAATATAACTTATTTTACAAATATAGAAAAAAAAATATAGAAAATAAATTTTTAAAATAATTTTTTAATATTATAAAATAAAACAACGAAAATAGAAATAGATTTTAAAATCGTTGTAATTAAAAACCCGATGAAACGTAAAAAATATAACCACAATTGTTCCCTTTTTTAACAGCATCTATAGTTATTAGTTGCAACACAAAAAGAAATATTTGTGTAAACTAACCCATGATAAAAATATCTCACATTCACAGAAAGTGTGAAAAGTGTAAAAGAAAAAAAATTCATCTACCTGAGTTTCAAAAATATATGCTATATTTACTTGGATTAGAGGACGACGCATCTTTCTGTCGACAAATATTCTACAATTTTCGTTTCTATGTATGGCTATCGCATTCAGCATTCCATCTTGATGAATAGAATTTTGAAAATATTAGTTTTTGTCAGCTTTCTACACCCCAAGGTCAGCTCCTTATCATGAGAAAAGAATTATAAAAAACAGGGAAGGTCTGTTGAAATTCGATCTACATTTATTATCTTTATTATCGATGCGATAATATTCATGCCTATAGTTTTTTTTTTACAACTTGTCATATCTTTTTTATTTAAAAATGTTTCTATTTTATTGAAAAATTAGTATTAAATTCTTTATTTAGAAAATATTATAATAAATGATTATGAAGTACATAGAATATATAATAATTGTATTGTCTGAAATATTAAAAAAAAAAAATAATTACCAGATACATCAGAGAAAAAGAATTAGAGAATACTGTGGAATAAATGAGGAGCAGCTGACAAATTCCATTCAAAAGCAAGTAAATTACTGTTATATTTTTATTTTGCTTCTTTATAAAATATATTTGATGCATAAAGACAAAATATATGTATTAAATTTGATTTTTATATGTTTTTATGAAAAATATCCAAAGAGATGTACTGACCCATGCATATATGAAAATTGTAGTATAAACTGTGATATTTGCGTATTTAAGAAACTTATACTAATTTTTCAATAAAATAAAAACATTTTTAAGATGTTGAACGCCCAGCGTAAATCGGTGGAGCTTACCACGGAGCTGAAATTTGAGACTCGTAGTGTACACAGTTCGATAAGCTGAGAGAGCGATACGATTCAATGCATTTTTTAGATTTTTCGTTGTTCAAATCTTTATTTAGACGAGAGTATTTAGAAAGATAAGTTTGTGGTCCACAGAAAAAAGACGAGATTTGTTATAAATAATAAGGGTCTCACGAAGTGTGGTAGGCTATAGAGTTGAAAAATCATTTCTAGAGAATATCTATATTAGATCTTTCATTGCATCTTAAAAGAAACCTTCGTTCAGTCCAGCAGTATTTTCCATATGTTTTTCGTAATGTCTATATTTCATCTATCCTAAAATGTTTGTTATATAGCGCAAGAATGTAGATGAAAACGGGAAATAGAAAACCATACTTACAAAAAAATTTTATACCTGAGTTTCAAAAATGGATTATTAATTTTTACCTAATTTCTGACGAATTATATTTCCTTTGATAAACATCCTACCATTTCGGTGATTATTTATAACTATCGCATTCAGCATTCCGTTTTTATTGCTTGAATTGTGAAAAGTGTACTTTTTATCGACTATTTATCTCACTAATCATACCGGTGACCTTTATTATATATAGTAATAATATTAAATAAATAAATCTTACAATTATCTTACTCTTGAAACTGTGCATTCGTCTGATTCTCTAGAAACTTAATTTTTTAAGGTTTCACTTCTAACACGTGTGATCTGCACACATGATTTTTTTTTTACATTTCAGATCACTCCTATTCTAAAGAAGTTTTCACTTCAAAAAAAATAAAATGCAGAAAAAATACGCACCCGTTCTAAAAAAATGTATTATTAAGAGCTATGTAAAAAAGGTAGAATTACTGAAAACCCAAGATATATTCCGAGTTGGAGTTGATTTTTATTCAACATCTATCTCGATGATTCAAGATGATTTTCAAAGAGAAATCTAAACATAAAATATGTATAACAAACGATACTAACGATGTTTACGTTACGACGTTCAAATCAGAACTCCAATTGAAAAAACTAAGAAAAGAAGATATTTGCAGAAAAAAAATCTGTACAAAAAAAAAAGCAACAAAGATAAAAAAAAATATAAATAACAAAATCAAAAACGACAAAAAAAGAAAAAAAATACGAAAAAATGAAAAATCAATATGTTATTTCTATAAAATTAACTCTCAGAAAAAAAACATATTCATCATTGACATTTTTGTCACGTTAAGTTTAAATGCTTTCACTTTCATCATCGAAAAGAATAGAACATGTTTAATTAAAAAAAAAAAAAAAAAAAAATAAAGTTATTTGCAGAAAGAAAATCTGTACAAAGAAAAGAAGTAGAAAAGACCAAAAAAAAATAGTAAAAAAACAATCATTTTTAATACCAATAACAAAAAATGTTAAAAAAAAAATATTAGACAAATCAAAACTTTAAAAAAAAATTACAGAAAAAAATTGTAATAACAGAACGAAAGAAAAAAATATTTAAAAAAAAGATCTGTACAAAAAATAAAGAAGTAATAAAGTAAATAAAAAAAAAAATACAAACATTTTCAAAAACAAATTAAAAAAAAACGTTTAATTGAAAAAACTAAGAAAAGAAGATATTTGCAGAAAAAAAATCTGTACAAAAAAAGAAGCAACAAAGATAAAAAAAAAAAAATGAAAAAAAACAAACATTTTCAAAAAAAAATTGCAAAAAACAGTTTAATTGAAAAAACAAAGAAAAGAAGATATTTGCAAAAAAAAAATCTGTACAAAAAAAAAAGCAACAAAGATAAAAAAAAATATAAATAACAAAATCAGAAACGACAAAAAAAGAAAAAAAATACAAAAAAATGAAAAATCAAAATGTTATTTCTATAAAATTAACTCTCAGAAAAAAAGCATATTCATCATTGACATTTTCGTCACGTTAAGTTTATATGCTTTCACTTTCATCATTGAAAAAAATAGAAAATGTTTAATTAAAAAAAAAAAAAAAAAGGTATTTGCAGAAAGAAAATCTGTACAAAGAAAAGAAGTAGAAAAGACCAAAAAAAAAAAAAATAGAAAAAAAACAATCATTTTTAATACAAATAACAAAAAATGTTAAAAAAAAAATATTAGACAAATCAAAACTTTTAAAAAAAATTACAAAAAAAAATTTTAATAACAGAACGAAAGAAAAAAATATTAAAAAAATAAAATCTGTACAAAAAAAAAGAAGTAATAAAGTAAATAAAAAAAAAAATACAAACGTTTTCAAAAAAAAATTAAAAAAAAAAGTTTAATTGAAAAAACTAAGAAAAGAAGATATTTGCAGAAAAAAAATCTGTACAAAAAAAAGAAGCAACAAAGATAAAAAAAAAAAAATGAAAAAAAACAAACATTTTCAAAAAAAAATTGCAAAAAACAGTTTAATTGAAAAAACAAAGAAAAGTAGATATTTGCAGAAAAAATATCTGTACAAAAAAAAAAGCAACAAAGATAAAAAAAAATATAAATAACAAAATCAAAAACGACAAAAAAAGAAAAAAAATACAAAAAAATGAAAAATCAAAATGTTATTTCTATAAAATTAACTCTCAGAAAAAAAGCATATTCATCATTGACATTTTCGTCACGTTAAGTTTATATGCTTTCACTTTCATCATTGAAAAAAATAGAAAATGTTTAATTAAAAAAAAAAAAAAAAGGTATTTGCAGAAAGAAAATCTGTACAAAGAAAAGAAGTAGAAAAGACAAAAAAAAAATAGAAAAAAAACAATCATTTTTAATACAAATAACAAAAAATGTTAAAAAAAAAATATTAGACAAATCAAAACTTTTGAAACATATTACAAAAAAAAATTATAATAACAGAACGAAAGAAAAAAATATTTAAGAAAAAGATCTGTATAAAAAAAGAAGTAATAAAGAAAATAAAAAAAAAAAATACAAACGTTTTCAAAAAAAAATTAAAAAAAAAAGTTTAATTGAAAAAACTAAGAAAAGAAGATATTTGCAGAAAAAAAATCTGTACAAAAAAAAGAAGCAACAAAGATAAAAAAAAAAAAAATAAAAAAAACAAACGTTTTCAAAAAAAAATTGCAAAAAACAGTTTAATTGATAAAACAAAAAAAAAAACATTGGCAGAAAAAAAATCTGTATAAAAAAGAGAAGTAAAAAAGGTAAAAGAAAATAAAAAAAAAAACAAACGTTTTTAAAACAAATCACAAAAAAATGCTTTGAAAAAAATATTTGCAAAAACAATAGTTTTTAAAACAAATTAGAAAAAAAACCGAAAAAAATATTAGCAAGAAAAAAATGCGTTCAAAAAGAAAAAATGAAAAAAATTAATAAAGCAAAATTAGTAAACAAGAAAAAAAAATGAAAAATAAAATTAGTTTAAATTTAAAAAAAAAAAATAGAAAAAAAGACATTTGCAAAAAAAAACTGTACAAAAAAATGAAGTAATAAAGTAAATAAAAAAAAAAAAAATACAAACGTTTTCAAAAAAAAATTAAAAAAAAAAGTTTAATTGAAAAAACTAAGAAAAAAAGATATTTGCAGAAAAAAAATCTGTACAAAGAAAAGAAGTAGAAAAGACAAAAAAAAAAAATAGAAAAAAAACAATCATTTTTAATACAAATAACAAAAAATGTTAAAAAAAAAATATTAGACAAATCAAAACTTTTAAAAAAAATTACAAAAAAAAAATTGTAATAACAGAACGAAAGAAAAAAATATTAAAAAAAAAAGATCTGTACAAAAAAAAAGAAGTAATAAAGTAAATAAAAAAAAAAAATACAAACGTTTTCAAAAAAAAATTAAAAAAAACGTTTAATTGAAAAAACTAAGAAAAGAAGATATTTGCAGAAAAAAAATCTGTACAAAAAAAAAAGCAACAAAGATAAAAAAAAATATAAATAACAAAATCAAAAACGACAAAAAAAGAAAAAAAATACAAAAAAATGTAAAATCAAAATGTTATTTCTATAAAATTAACTCTCAGAAAAAAAGCATATTCATCATTGACATTTTCGTCACGTTAAGTTTAAATGCTTCACTTTCATCATCGAAAAAAATAGAACATGTATAATTAAAAAAAAAAATAAAAAAAATAAAGTTATTTGCAGAAAAAAAATTTGTACAAAAAAAAGAAGTAAAAAAGATAAAAAAATATAAAAAAAACAAACATTTTTAAAACAAATCTCAAAGAACGTCTAAAAAAAAAATATTTGCAATAACAAACGTTTTTAAAACAAATTACAAAAAAACCTTAAAAAAATGTTAGTAAATATAATGTGTTCAAAAAGAAAAAATGAAAAAAAAGGATTAAAGCAAAATTAGTAACAAGAAAAAAAGAAATTAAAAATAAAATTGTTTTAAATATAAAAAAAAAAAAGAGTTTTTCCTATTCTCGGTCTCCTCTTTATGCTATGCTTCGTAGGCATCGCTTCTGGTTGTATATGTGTGCGTTTGTGTGCGACTGCATACTACAAAGCGTGGACACGTATGTTTTCGATACTCGAAATGTTTGTAGGTAGGAGCGATAGAAGGGTAAAAGGAATAAAAAGAGATAAGCACGTAGGTATGCGACAAAAGTATAAGGTCCAAACGAACCGACGGTCGAAATAAAGAAAGGAGGTGCCTGGTCTGTTTTTATTTTACCATACGTGGTATTTCTTTTCTATTTAAAAATGTTTCTATTTTATTGAAAAATTAATATTAATTTATTTATTTTGCAAATATTGTAATTAACAATTATGAAATATATAGAATATAATAATTGTATTGTCAGCAATATTTTACAAAAAAATGAAATGATTATCAGATATATCAGAAAAAAAATTTTAAACAACATTTTAGAATATTTTTCTTATAAATATCCAAAGACATGTTTTTTAATTATAATGTTTGCGTATTTAGAAAATCTATACTAATTTTTCAATAAAATAGAAAAGTTTTTAAATAGAAGAAACTAGACACGTTACAAAAACAAATAAACCTTATTTACTTTATATTTCTAATAAGACTAAAATAATATAACTTATTTTACAAATATAGAAAAAAAAATATAGAAAATAAATTTTTAAAATAATTTTTTAATATTATAAAATAAAACAACGAAAATAGAAATAGATTTTAAAATCGTTGTAATTAAAAACCCGATGAAACGTAAAAAATATAACCACAATTGTTCCCTTTTTTAACAGCATCTATAGTTATTAGTTGCAACACAAAAAGAAATATTTGTGTAAACTAACCCATGATAAAAATATCTCACATTCACAGAAAGTGTGAAAAGTGTAAAAGAAAAAAAATTCATCTACCTGAGTTTCAAAAATATATGCTATATTTACTTGGATTAGAGGACGACGCATCTTTCTGTCGACAAATATTCTACAATTTTCGTTTCTATGTATGGCTATCGCATTCAGCATTCCATCTTGATGAATAGAATTTTGAAAATATTAGTTTTTGTCAGCTTTCTACACCCCAAGGTCAGCTCCTTATCATGAGAAAAGAATTATAAAAAACAGGGAAGGTCTGTTGAAATTCGATCTACATTTATTATCTTTATTATCGATGCGATAATATTCATGCCTATAGTTTTTTTTTTACAACTTGTCATATCTTTTTTATTTAAAAATGTTTCTATTTTATTGAAAAATTAGTATTAAATTCTTTATTTAGAAAATATTATAATAAATGATTATGAAGTACATAGAATATATAATAATTGTATTGTCTGAAATATTAAAAAAAAAAAAATAATTACCAGATACATCAGAGAAAAAGAATTAGAGAATACTGTGGAATAAATGAGGAGCAGCTGACAAATTCCATTCAAAAGCAAGTAAATTACTGTTATATTTTTATTTTGCTTCTTTATAAAATATATTTGATGCATAAAGACAAAATATATGTATTAAATTTGATTTTTATATGTTTTTATGAAAAATATCCAAAGAGATGTACTGACCCATGCATATATGAAAATTGTAGTATAAACTGTGATATTTGCGTATTTAAGAAACTTATACTAATTTTTCAATAAAATAAAAACATTTTTAAGATGTTGAACGCCCAGCGTAAATCGGTGGAGCTTACCACGGAGCTGAAATTTGAGACTCGTAGTGTACACAGTTCGATAAGCTGAGAGAGCGATACGATTCAATGCATTTTTTAGATTTTTCGTTGTTCAAATCTTTATTTAGACGAGAGTATTTAGAAAGATAAGTTTGTGGTCCACAGAAAAAAGACGAGATTTGTTATAAATAATAAGGGTCTCACGAAGTGTGGTAGGCTATAGAGTTGAAAAATCATTTCTAGAGAATATCTATATTAGATCTTTCATTGCATCTTAAAAGAAACCTTCGTTCAGTCCAGCAGTATTTTCCATATGTTTTTCGTAATGTCTATATTTCATCTATCCTAAAATGTTTGTTATATAGCGCAAGAATGTAGATGAAAACGGGAAATAGAAAACCATACTTACAAAAAAAATTTTATACCTGAGTTTCAAAAATGGATTATTAATTTTTACCTAATTTCTGACGAATTATATTTCCTTTGATAAACATCCTACCATTTCGGTGATTATTTATAACTATCGCATTCAGCATTCCGTTTTTATTGCTTGAATTGTGAAAAGTGTACTTTTTATCGACTATTTATCTCACTAATCATACCGGTGACCTTTATTATATATAGTAATAATATTAAATAAATAAATCTTACAATTATCTTACTCTTGAAACTGTGCATTCGTCTGATTCTCTAGAAACTTAATTTTTTAAGGTTTCACTTCTAACACGTGTGATCTGCACACATGATTTTTTTTTACATTTCAGATCACTCCTATTCTAAAGAAGTTTTCACTTCAAAAAAAATAAAATGCAGAAAAAATACGCACCCGTTCTAAAAAAATGTATTATTAAGAGCTATGTAAAAAAGGTAGAATTACTGAAAACCCAAGATATATTCCGAGTTGGAGTTGATTTTTATTCAACATCTATCTCGATGATTCAAGATGATTTTCAAAGAGAAATCTAAACATACTGCAAAGAAACTAAGCGGGCGAATTTAAAACGAATTTTGATAAAAGTTGTGGAAAGGAATGCTTTTCAAACAATTGGAAGAAGAAGATTATATTAAATCCTATTTTTAAAAAAGGGTATACAAAAGAGGCAAGCTACTACAGATGCATATCATTACTGGAAACAACCAAATAAACACAAGCTATAGTTCTAATCGATAGGATTTGGAACTAGAAAGAAGAGGTAAACTTACCTAGACTACAGGCTAAAATCCGAAAAAGGAAGGTTTATGATAGACAGCATCTACTTCAATGGATCAAGGCTATATCTCAAGATAAACGTTGAAATACTGCGAAGAAGCCATTCGAGTGAAGTTACAAGCGATTTTGTAAAGGATGTGGAAGAAAGAAAGCTTCTCATGCATTTGGGTAAAAGAAATTATAGTTCATGTTTTTAAAAATGGTAGGTAAATGTCGACAAATTACAAATGCATATCCTACTTGATATAATCTACAAAACATACCCATTCGGTGGTTCTTTATGAAGCCCCTGTGTGATGGCGCACTGTTATAGAGGACAATAGGGTTAGGCGGGCGGTCCGGGTGTTCTGCGCCTATAGTACGTAGTTTCCATCTATGCTGCAATGATGGTCGCTGGGATTATTCCTATCGACCATCTTGCTCCTCAACTGGTGGTTACGCATGTAGCTCTTGGGAAGGAGGGTCTGTCACCCTCGGCCGCTAAGGCTGCTTTGGGCGGTCTTGCTATGGGAATAGCAATGGAAGCCTGAAAGGAAGAGAAGGTTAGTTTCATTGACTCCCCGGATGCAACGAGAATCCGCGTGAGGGCTGCCATTGCTGAGCGGTTGGCTGAGTGGGCTGGAAGGCCTTTCTCAATCGGAACGACCTTCTATACCACCCAGCAGATAACCGGTCATAGTTGCTTTCCCGCGTATCTTCATGGGAGAGAGAAGTTGCCCATCCCTCGTTGTTTTCACTGCGAGAGTAATAAGGTAACAAAATAAGAAAAGATATATTTTGATGATGAAATTAATATAATGTTTAACGGCCTATACCTAGTACGCATAAAAGAAAAAAATAGAACAACAGTACCTACATAAAATGAAAGCCAATTGAATCTGAAAGAATTGATAAAAAAATTTGTGATCGAAAAATTAACATCAAAGCAAACAAATGCAGAACAGTGGATGGTGACTTTTGAGCAAGAATGCGAAAGATTCGACATTACTTCAGATACTACTAAGATCGAAATATTGAGGTTACTGCTCGAAAAACCGTGTTGGAACTGGTACTCAGCAAATTTAATAAGATTAAAGATGAAAATCCAATAGCTTGAGTGGAAAGAAAAAATTTTAGAGACCTTTTTGGACGTTGGTTGGATTATACGTACGTACGCTATTGCTTATAGATATAGGAAAGAGTCATCACTAGAGTACGCCATGGAAAAAGAGAAATTATTACTAGACATGAACGGTGAGATTAGCAACCAAACACTTATGAAGGATCTACTTACAGGATTACCGGAGTTTATTAGGGATAAAATAGATATAGAAAAATGCAAAACTTTAACTAAATTATTACACGAAATAAAGAAATATAAAACTCTAGTAAGCCAAAATAATTATTTGAGAAAGAAGAGATTTGAAAAGTAAATCGGGTATCATCCAGAGGATTCATGCTGGTTTAGAAAAAAAATAAAAACGAAACTACAATATTCGGATGCAATTCGGTAATAGAAGTAGAATTAAATGCAGGGTCCAAAAACAAATTAAACGAAATGTCAGAAGCAATAGAAGAATGGAAATTTAAATATGAAAATTAGGAAGAGAAAATGAATTCATTGGAAGTAAGAAGGTATCTATTGAGAATGGCTTTAGTATGTTACCAGAAGAAAATAAACGATTAATCAGAGAAATAGAACAAAAAGAAATAGCAAAAAATATACTGAAAGAAGAATTAGAAAATAGAATAGCAGCGCTTAAATCAAATCTAGAAAAAGAAAGAAAAATTATCTCTAAGAAAAAGGATGAAATAAGAAAATTGAAAGAAAGTAAAAATCAAGATTTGCATAATAAATATTTACAAATACAAAATGAGACGATTACCATACATATTTTGCAAAACGAACTTATCAATTATAAAAGTGATATTTAACAAAAAGATCTTCGAATAGGTTCAATATCGCAGGAATTAGAAAAAGTTAGCAATATTTTAAGACTGACTTAAGATAAAGCCTATTCTGTAGAAAAGAAGCATTCGGAATTACAAGAAAAATTAAGCGAATCGGTACCCGATTCAGAATATAATGAATTATTAGAAGATATAAAAATGGATAGTCTAAGATTTGAAGATTACCAAAGACGAAATAAATACCTAAATTCAAGAATGCAAAAGTTGGAAAATTGAGATATAAGGGAAAGAGAAACTTAGAAGCCAAAATCTTTTAAAAAAAACAAAAATTACTTTAGAAACTAAAGTTGCTGATCTACAACAGAAACTTATTGATTCTGAAAAGAAAAAACAAGCACAATTAGAAAAAATAAAAAAAATTGTAGCGTTATTAAAAAGATAAACTGCGACTTGTCAAGAATTTAAAGCAAGAATTGCAATATTAAAAGAGAAATAGATAAGTGAAAAAGACGGGAAAGAAGCGAAAAATAAGAAAATTCAAGAAGTTAAGAATTCTATGCAAGAAAAAGACAAATTGAGAATTCGACTATTTAATAAAATAAAAACTGATACCAAAAAAGAAACTACAACAAAAATAACTAAAGTACAAGATAAAACAGTATAAAACAAGATTATCCAAAACGAGTAATTACTCTGATACTGACATTTTATCTATTAACTCATCACAAATTAGTAAAACAAAAAGACTTGAGAAAGCAAATAAGAGATAAGTATATTCTTTGTTAGACAGTGGTATTCGAAAATCTCTAAGAAATAAACGAAAACAAACTACGGATATATTACAAGAAAATAATAAAAGTACAGACGATTCATTATTTCTAGAAAATGATATGGAAAAACAGAAATCCAATGAGCAGTCAATCTTTCAGTAATCTACATTTCAAACAGCTAATAATATAAACGAAAAGATTAGGAAAATAAAATTAGATTAAACCTCTACATCTAACAGTGAACATGTCTTATTACTTACAAAAGAGAATGTTAAGTCAACATCATTTGAGACTATAGATTTGGATGAAAAAATAAATTCAAATGAGGAAAAAAATTTATGCGAAGAGAAAGATTCAAGCAGAAAGAAAACATACACTTGTCGCGAATGTGGAATAACGTTTGAAAATAAACTTCAAGTTATAACATATGAATTAACGCATTCTAAAACATTATAATTGAAATTGAATAAGTTGATGGTTTATAATAAGAACAAGGAGATTAAAGAGAAAACTGACGAAATTAATAATGAGCTAAGAGAACAACAAAATGAAGAAATTGCTCTATCCGCTAATGACGATGAAAAACTTGAAAATGCTGATGCATTAGATCAATTTAATGTAACAGAAGATACAGTAGAAAAAGCAGTCAAGAAGATAAATCTCTCTCTAACTGAAAATAAAGTGAAATATTCATCGGAAATACATGGCACAGAAAAAAAGGATCTAGAAGAATCAAAATTGAAAAAAACAATTGAAAAATCTATTCGTAAAGAATCTAACTTTGAGCTTAATAAAGACAAAAAATAATCTCCCCTAAATGTGTAATAGAAAGTGAAGTATTGCTTACTTCTATGGAAAATAACAATACAAATACAATACATGACGTTAAAGGTAACGATAAACCAATTTAAAATGATAGATCTGGTAATGATCTAATCAAAAATACTAAAGAGTTGGAAAAAAGAGAAAAGAAATTAATAAAGAAACAAAAGATAAAGAAGAAAGAAGGAAACAAAAACAAAGACAAAAGAAGGAAGAAACGGAAAAAGCAAAAGGTTCTGAAAGCAACATTGATCAATCTGAAAATTATATAAAAGAGAAGAAAACAGAAAAAATAATGAAAGTTCAAGAAGAGCAAAAAGAAAACAAAAACGAAGTAAAACAAAGAAAAATTAGAAGATAAAGAACAAGAGGAAAACAAAAACCAATTAGAAAACAAAGAACAATTAGAAAATAAAGAACAAGAAATAGATCAAAAATAGGAAAAAGATAAAGAACAAAACCAAGATAAAGGAGATATGACTGAAGGGGTTATATACAGTTAGAATTTTCAAGAAATTGATTGTACATATATTTAAGTATATTCTCTGAAAATTTGAAGCCAAACCGATAAATATTTTCGGGGATATACCTGAATTTGTGAGGCCACGTCAGAGTGTAAAGTCGTGCGTTCAGTACCAAATCTTTCGCCGTACCAAATTTCCAGTACCAAATCTTTTGTAGACGATAAAATTTATATTTATTATTTTTTATAATATTCAATTTCTGTGAAACAGATCCTGCGATAAGCCTATGAATTAAAATATCATGAAATACGATAGGCAGCAGAGATAAAATATTGCTTACCTAAATATTAAGTTTTTGCTGCGATAAGTGATTAGGTGAAATGTAGCTCTTGTAACGGAAAAATAAAATTTGAAAATGCTTCTCCCCATGGACTTGGTTTTTAAATCGTTGTAGTGTGTGATAAGTGTGAAAATCGTGTTAATGGTGTAGTTGGCAGCAAGCGCTAGCAACAGACAAATTATCTTCTTACATCCATGATTATCCAACTTTACTAGCTGATGTTGCTGAAACTATATATAAAATTTATGAAGACCTTAGCAACGTTAAATTATTGAAAAGGTGTGTTGGTGGATTTATACAAAACAATAATGAGAGTTATGATTAGTTAATATGGAAAATAACTCCAAAAATTGTTCCATGTAGCACTAAAGTTGTTCAAATAGCGGCTTACATTGCAACTTGAATGTTTAATGAAGGTACAAAATCATTATTGTACTTTATGAGTGTATTAGGACTTTCATTATTATCGGCAGCTCATGCTGTTTTGTACAGGTGCCTTGATCAGTACGATGTTCTTTATTTATCGTAAAATGAAACGGTTTAAGGGATGGTGGAGTAATGTGAATCGAATTGTTCCGTGGAGGACTGTGAATCGAATTGTTCCTTTATAATACGCTGCTGCGTTGTTGTATGTAGACTATCGCCCCGATGCTGAGCTGCCTGATGATTGCGTGATGAAATGTGGTTAGGCTGCCTTGTCGGGTGCCGATGAGTTTTCCTTGTTCTTGATGCGTTGGTTATATGTGAATCGAGTGTTGCTGACTGAATGGATTGGATCGACGATTTTCCATGGCCTTTTATAGGGAACGGGCAGTCCTGTGCACCCCCTTCCCCAAATTGATTGGCCAATGACCGTCGGGTCACTCTCCATGGTCCGTCGAGCTAGCCTAGGGTTGTGGAGGAAAATCAAGCTTTTTTTTTATCAATTTGGAGCCAAAATTTCAGTCAAAAACGAAACATTTTTTTAAATAGACGCCATATTGTCAAAAATCAAAATTTCTATTATTCCTTCTGTTTAATACTTGCATTAATCTATCTTTTAAAAGAATCCACAACATTTTTTGATTTCACATAATCCAAACCGCCGATATAGATTTCACCGCTAAGCGCCTTTTTTTGAAGAACGTTCGGGACATCATCTACAGGAGCGGTGCACATCAATATTTTTACATGATCGACGCGCTATAGTATTCTTAAAAGTAGGCTCTATTTGAATTACCATCACTTGTAAGTGATAAATAAAAACTGTGTCTATAAAATATTCATAAAAAGACGTCTTTTTTGAGCCTCGCAACTACGTATAACCCCTGAAGAGGATGAAAATATGGTAAAGAATAAAGAATATAACGTAAAAGAAATAAAAAAAAATATATAACAAATGAATAAGAAGATAGAATTAAGGAAAAGTTAGAAGATGATATGAATAAAAATGATGAAAAACAATAGAAAAAAAGACGACGTTATGATACAAGGCATAGATAAACTGAAAGAAATAGACAAAAAAGTATCACCAAAAAAGGAAAACAAAATAGCAATGTAAAAGAAAATAACTCTAAATTGAATGATAGAGATCATTTAAAAAATTTAAAAAAAAACGAGAAATTCGAACAACAAAAAAACTAATTATAACCCTTTTTGGAATGAGCAATGCTCACAAGCGATCAGAGACCATAAACATGCCTTTATTAATAGATATAAATAACATACAACTCTAGAGAACCTACTTAACTAAAAAAAGTACAGAGCCATATCTCGCAAAATAATTAAAAACAGTAAAAAACAATCATGGCTAAATTGCATCTCAACATTAAAAAGTCAAACCCCCTGTACGATCCGAAATGATCGTACGGTAATTAGATATAGTTAAATCACGCGCGTCCGATTCTATCGATTAGAACTATAGATCGATACTCATTGCGAGCATCGATCAACTACCAGCAACTATCGAAGCGCCCCTCTAGTTACGCCCACCTCTCGCATCCCCACTTCTCACTTCTAGTGCGTACGCCCTGCTGGGCCAGTACAAAAGTACATTCTTTCATTCCATCACTAGACGCCTGTGAATATATATCTAAATCAAAGGAGTATAGTTAAATTAGTTAAGGAACGTAAGCGAAGCGAGCGAGAGGTGAGATCTTTCAATTATATACATTTCACATCGACGGAATTTTCCCGCGTGGTAACACCACGTGGTGGACTCTCATTGTTATAATTAAATATCATCCAGGGTTTTTGTGTCGCAAGGCTTTACCCTGACGAGCCAATAAAAAAGGCATTGTTTCTTTGTTTAGCTCAACCACGTGTTTGATTAATTTTATTCTAATCCCTTCTTCCTCATCCCCAGCAACTAATTACCAGAAGACTCTTCATTGAGGAATTTGGTCATAACACCCCCTTTCTGAGGTTTGGAAAAAACTAAGAACAATCGAGGCATAAATCGTCAATTTACCATACCTGCCCTAATTAAAGAAAATAAATCTCCTACTACTGACCCCTATGAAATAGCAGAACTCGAAACATCATCATTTCCAAAAAATTCAAGCAGTAATAAGTATACAACTGTATTCTTAGCTCACAAGAAAAAAACAGAAGGCAACCGGCAAAATATCAACGTTAATAATGTTAATAAGAATTAGATACCCTGGTAATTATTGCAATTTATTTATTTTTTTTTAATTTGATTTAAAATTAACTCTTTCCATTGTTCCGGCAAAGCTTCCTTATTCCATATTAATTTAAATAATTCATAAATTTCTACAATCAATCAACTTTTCTTCAACCCCTCCCCCTATTTGATTAACTCTACAGGAATGTAGTCCGTACCCGGCGATTTACGGTTTTTTAATTTGTAAATTGCGCTTTTTACCTCATTAATTGTTGGTTCATTGATCATAGGTTCCGCCGTGAAGAACTCAAAATTTTCTAAGTCCCATAACAATAATAATCCCCAAATTTTTTATATTAAATTAAAAGAAAAAGGTATAATAAAGATGTGTACACAAAAAAAATAAAAAAATAAACTGTATTTCAAAAGGTTTTTTTAAACAAAAAGAGAGATAGAAGAAAAAAGAACAAAATATTAATACATAAAAATAAGTATTACAATAAGATTATAAAACATAAATTTATACAAAACAAAATTAAAAAAAATGTATTTAAATAATATTTTTATACAAATAAATAGGGTAAGAATTTATGAGGAGAGGTTCAATTCAGGCCAGGGGTTCCCAAAGTGGGCAATATCGCCCTTTGGTGAGCGATGAAGTTGTCCAGAGGGACGATGATGTCATTAGGAAATTAACTTACAAAAGGCGATAAGCAATAAAGCAATATTTTGTCAGGAATCTTTATCTGGAAGTTTTCCTGTAGAAATACAAGACGTTAAGGACAAATTTTTACTATAATAGGAATGAATTTTTGTATTTTTTTTATTTGATCTCTGTCAAAAGAACAAAGACTTCCTCCTTATATTATACTTATTATTATTATTTATACTTATAGAAGTATTCTTTACCTGAAAGTTATCCTGTAGAAATTCAAGACATTATTCAGGACAAATTTTTACTATAATAGGAATGAATTTTTGTATTTCTTTTATTTGAGCTCTGTCAAAAAAACAAAGACTTCCCACCGTTGTGTGTGTGTGTGGCTTGGTATTCGATATAAAAGAAATTTCTTTTAACAAGAAAGAAGAAAAAAATATATTTGATGATTAATTCTGAGCAACAAAAGATCTATTCGGACAAAAAAGAAAAAACGATTTCTTGTGAGTTTGTTTTCTATGTTATTTTAGGCCAAGGAGAAATTTTTGTTCTCAAATATGTTTAAGAACATGACAAAATAACAGAGATAAATTATAAGGGAAGAAGACGTATACACGCACTAACACAGTAGGCCTTTAAAGTTTTCGTAAAAACATTTAATTGGCAAAGAATACAGAAAAATAACGATAATGTACTTTATTGTTTTAGAATATTAGTTTTTGTAACATTGTATAATAATTTAATAGAATAATTCATGCGCGAGATGCATCAATATTTAATGCTTAGATATTTCCGTTGATTTTTGTTTTCCTAAACTATTGCATAAATTATGCAAGTAAATTATTATTTGTTACAAATTCTACGTATTCTAAAGACTTTAAAAAATACCTTCGTATTGCTTGTTTACAAAAAATTAGTTGATCAACAATAATTACATAAGGCTATGTTTACAATTCATTTAAGTTACGAATACTACTTTCTACATTAACTGCATACGGTTTCAAAGAAAAATTAAAGATAAATACGAAAAGTCATTAAAGAAATATTATATATATATATGTTAAGGTGAATGCTTAATTTAATCGCCAAAACATAAGACACCATTTTTATAGAGCAGTTAATTTCCTACAAAAATTTGTATTGTGCACTTTTAAATAGTCATTTATTGTCGAGTTACAAAATTCATTAAAAAATAATGAAATTTGTTTAAAACTCATCAAATTTAAATCTTCAATATCATTCAAATAGTGAGGTTTACGGAAAAAATACACCTTTTTTGTAGAACATTAAATTTCCTACAAAATTCGTCTAGAACATTTTTCTGTACAATCAATTAATGATAAAGGTATGAATTTTAATCCATTGGACTGAGAAAAAAATTAAAAACTGCGATGCGGAGGATCTTCCTATTAAAATTAAGAGCTCATATTTGGTGAGAATTTTTTAAGGTTTCTTGCTACCCATTTTTCCGTAGCACTTGTAAAAAAAAATGATTCTTATGACTCATCCTAATATATATATATATATATATATATTACATATAATACATATATATATTTACATTTACTTTAACTATTTACATATTACATAAAAATAATATTTAATAAATAAGACCATTTATTTTTAAATGTTAAATAATTATAATAATTGGATGAAATTATCAATGAGAGTTAATACATAGGTTCACATCTTACCGGCGAATAGATCTTTTACGTGTCCCATTATCGGCCATTTTCTTAAACTTTCACTATTAACAACTCGTTAATACAGTATATAATAACTAATAAAGAGTACACTGTAACGATTCGTTTTTCGAGAGACGCGTGTGGATGCAAGCAAAGACTGCCAGTAAAACAGAACTGATCTAAAAACTCCTCGGGTACAGCCGTCTTTATAGGTTTTCAGGTTTAGGAGAGGGGGGAACAATTCATTAAAAAATCTATTCAAATAGTGGGGAACAGCTGAAACGAAAAATTTCTAATTCTTAACCTTGAAGTCACCTGTTTTTCTTTATTTTTTTCTTTACCATAGAAAATAGGAAAGGTCGAAATAGGAGAAGGTTCTTTGGAAAAGGTTCTTTGTAAAAGAACAATGAAGTTAACAATGTTAGTCTTCCTTTTGCAGTTAATGACGGTTCGAAAGACTTTCTAACTCAGAAATCTTCACAACAATAATAATAGAAAAAAAAGGAAAAAGAATATTTTTCAAAAGCAAATTAATCATTGTAACATTTTTTTTATTTCTTCAAACAAGGTATTTAATTCATAAAATTTAAAATATATCTATAAAAGTTTTTTTTATATGTTTTTGTAAGAAAAATCCATAGACATTTTTTAATAGAAGATAAATGACACATTTAAAAAGAAAAAAAAACTATAATTCCCATTAAATTTCCAATAAAAATAATATTACTTACAGTAGAAGTATAAAAAAATAATATTTTAATAATACTATATAATAAATGATCCTACTTGTGATATTATGCATTTGTCTCATTTTCTCGAAGCTTGGTTTTTTGAAGGTGTGTAAAAAAACGCCTACCATGTGTGATCAGTACAAATGATATTTTTCTTTTTCTCTTATTTTTTTATTTATTTTCATTTATTTGACTTCCTTTTTTCTCGATTTATGACAACAAGAAGTACTTTCTTTATCTCGAGACATCTAATATTTAATTCTATATAACGGCGTTTATGTAAAATAAATAATATAGACATATATTATTGTGTTTTAATAACGTGCATTATAATCATTATAAATGATACAAGAAGTAAGTTATTCGAATAATTTATCACGTCTTATATTAGGCGAGGACAACGATGACAATAAAATTGTAGAAAACTATATTAAAATAAACGAATCATACAACTAGGATTAGAATGAGAGTAACAAGGGGTAAAGGTAAACATAAACTGTGATATAATCCACAGTTGATTTACAGTTTAATGTAAACGTCGAAATGTTATAAAGGTTAATTTTTCATCTGATCGAAGTGTGTGTGTGTTTGGTCTGATGTATGTATGAGTAAGCATGCGTATGCACGCGCATGTATACATGTTAAAATACGTTGATCGATAGTTAATTATAAATAATATCTATTAATTTATAAAATAAATTATATTAACGCTTTCACCCATAACTCAAATGATTGTTAATTATTCGACAAAATTATATGTATATTATAGTTTAAAAATATGTATTTATCTATTTACGTACTTTCCTCTTCGAAACCCAACGATAAACTGATTACATTGTTCTCTGTGAAAGTACTTTCATCGATTGTTCTAAAAAAGAATAAATTTCTATTTATTATGGGAATATTATTATTTTTTTATCATATGTATATGTTACCTTCGGAGAATCATACTAACAAGAATCAATAATTGAACTGATTGAAATTTTACTGTTTGATTTTGAATATAACGGTACACGTTTTATTAATACTTACCTCAATTTCTTATTATAATAATAATGTACTTCTGTAATTTTATTAATTTAAAACATGATTACCTCAATCATTTCTCCATTAACTAAAGATGATAAATAATAAAAGATACTTCATTCCAAATCCAAAGATACCTTAATATTTGTTGACTTTCATATATTCGATAGGATCTTCTGTAAATGTTTTCGGCGATTTTCTTTGAATTTTGAGAAAACCTAATGGGAGGTTAGAATTTGTCCACTTTTTTCTTTTCTCTCCTTCTTTCCTTATAATTTTCTTTTCAACTTTTTGTATTGTTTGTCTTTGAGTTTTTTTTTTTTATTCAAAATATTTATCACTTTTTTTACATATAAATGTGATTAACATTTCTTTACTCGTATTATTCCAACACTAAATAACACAATTTTAATACAATTTGTAACACAATAAATGTAATAATTATGATTTAATTTTGTCGACAAAATATAAGCAAGATACAATTTTTAAAATTATAAAGAAAAAATAGAAACATCAACAACAATATAAAAAGATCAAGCAATACTAGTATAACAAATTTTTTCCAATTTTCTTTTTATTTTTATTTATATATATGTGGGGTGCGAGAACGTGAGTGAGAACACTGAAGCATGAGTGGGCCAGAGAGTATCGGGTATAATCAAGCCGAAGATAAACAATGTAAAATAAATAGTTGAATATCGATAGTGAGAGCGTCGCACAAAGAAGTTGATTAAAGAAGGGAAACCAAGAGGCAGTCATCGTTTAGTAGCCGAGCGAAGAAGGCGTTTTTTTTCATCGCTCTGTATCTTTACTTCTTTATATTAAATATATTGCATATCCGTGAAGAGAGGTTTTTCTTTCTACATCACCCTATTAATAACACCGCGGAATTCTTTCCTTTTTACTCGTTAGATATCCTTTAAGAAGACTAACAGGAGAAGGGGAATCCCACATATATATAGTATTTTAGTTAAAAATTAATTATAACGTTATTCGTAATTATTGATAAAGTCGATAAAATACGATTAGATAAAAGAATATAACAATATTTTAATAAGAATATAATAATAATTTAAATAATAATTTTATTATAAGTAATTAAAAAAAAATTTATAATAAGTAAATTCATTTTACATTATTTGTATCAACAATACGAATACGAATGAGAATTTATATTTTCTCGTTTCTCCTTATTTATAGTCTCGTTACATGTAGTTTTCAAGATATGTTCTCTCTATCTCCCTCTCTCTCTCATTCTCTTATTTACTAGCATAAAACTGTACCTTTTCATGAAGGAGTCCGTGAATGAAGAAATATGACATTAATAAAACGAACGACGAAAACTGCTGTCACTATTATCATTCACCCAGCTCCTCCTTGCCCCAACTAATCCACTTAAAATACTAACATTGTATCACATCATTGCATACTATTATTGCTAGCAAATTTTAATTATTCCTTTTTTTCTTTTTTTCGAAGAACGTATTAATATTTGAACACGTGTTTTTTCATTAATCCGACCTACTATATCACTTTTGTCATTCAACCATTTGCACCCTCCGACCACCCCGATCGTCCTTTGAGAAGTTCTTCTTTAAAGAAAAAAGAAAAGAATTCATTTTTTTACGAGAAAAAATTTTAAACGAGCAGAATTATTTTTTTCTATTACATTGTAATTTTCAATAATACTATTGTGGGGGTAGAAGCATCCGGTAAAGCATGATTATGTGCATGCTTATGTGTGACAAGGCGTTTAAGCACAAAAGTAAGCTCGGCACGTGGCAGAATGTTCGCTTGCGCAAGAAGATGGCGACGAAGCAAGAAAGCTTCGAGAAACAACAAGGACGGCGCTTGAATTTGTTTAACCTTCACTGATGCAGGGTGGGGGCGTAAACATATAAGGATACTGCAAGCATGCGTGCGCCAGAGAGTTTAATAATGAGTCTTCGGGAATAGTGAGTTTTTGGATTAACAGCTAGTTGTAAGATTTATTGCGAGCTTTGCGGGTCTTTGAAAGATTGCAAATTCTAAAACGATTAGTTGTTATTTGTGTAATAAAGATTATATCTTTTGCATCTTTACCGGTGTCGGAAAAACGGGAAAAATGAATATCCCTAACTGAATAGTATAGAACAATTGATTTCCCTAAACTATTATTCATTTTTTTTTTTAGGATAGAAAAAGGTACGTGGAATAAATGTAGAGAGTTGAAACAAAATACATAGATATTTTTTATATCTATAAGTCTGTAATGTAAAATTTTTTAACATGAATTTTAAAAACTCGTATTGAAAAAGGTCAAGAACTTCGTTCTAAAGATCTATTCTTGAGTTATTTTTCTATACAGTTATCAAAACTTCCTCTCTACTCAGTACTCAAAAGTCCTCTTCTACTACAATAAAAATCTTTCTGTTGCATAGCCTTGGTGAAAATGATGTTCAATGCCATTTGAGTTCTAGCTAATTTTCCAATATTTATTTTTCACTATATAATTAGTCTTTTGTATTTATTTGAATATTTATTATAAAATATGCAATTTCAGTAAAAAGTCTGTGTTTAGCAAAAAAGAAATAAGGAAAAAAAGTGACATTAAAAATGCTAATCCGAAAACGTTTGAAACTTGAGAACAGAGTAGGGAAAGCCCAACTCTCACTAAAATGGAAGAAAACATTTAATTGGCAAAGAATACAGAAAAATAACGATAATGTACTTTATTGTTTTAGAATATTAGTTTTTGTAACATTGTATAAAAATTTAATAGAATAATTCATGCGCGAGATGCATCAATATTTAATGCTTAGATATCTCCGTTGATTTTTGTTTTCCTAAATTATTGCATAAATTATGCAAGTAAATTATTATTTGTTACAAATTCTACGTATTCTAAAGACTTTAAAAAATACCTTCGTATTGCTTGTTTACAAAAAATTAGTTGATCAACAATAATTACATAAGGCTATGTTTACAATTGATTTTAGTTACGAATACTACTTTCTACATTAACTGCATACGATTTCAAAGAAAAATTAAAGATAAATTCGAAAAGTCATTAGAGAAATATATATATATATATATATATATATATATATATATATATATATATATATGTAAAGAAAGTGTACTTTCTTCCTTTGTGATTACGCGCGCTTTCATAAGTAGGAAGGTAGTAGGAAAGGCGTTATGTGTATAAACCTAATTGGATACACAAACAAAAGAGACAAAGCAAAGATGTAACGTATATGGATCAGATGGGATATAAATAAGAGAGAAAAGACGTTACATATACAAATCAGATTAGATATTTAAAAAGGATAGATAGATTTAATAGACTAAGAAAGTGAGTGATAAAAGTGAAGAATAGACATAATTGTCGTTTTTCGTTTCAGGTAATATTATATTGTTCATTTTGTAAATATTGTAAATATTGTATATAGGAAATAAGGTTGACATAGAAATAAATTCGTTTCAGAACAACACTTTGTGCTATTCTTGACCGTTTTGTTTGAACCACTCCTATTCTGGTCTTATAAAACGACAATTTCTATAGAACAAAAAGAAAATGGAAAAACTACAGTTCGAATTTCAGGTGATACCTTCTCCAACAGAATCAAAAACAAACATTATGATTATAACTACAATTAAGACAGAAAATGGAGAAATATATGTTCTACCTGAGGAATATCAGAATGTAAGTCAGCATACCGAATGAAGGAAAACAAGCGTGTTTGCAAGTTTGAAAGAATCGGCCAAGAGACACGAGAAGAAAAAATTATGGATAGGTTTGTCAGAAGAATTAAAAAAGGTTTATATGGATGAGTATGGAAATATGAAATTTAAAAACTACTTTTTGGATACAATAGAGGAGAAAAAAGAAAACACAGGAAACGAAGATCTAAAAACACTAATAGAACAAATAACAATAGCTAATGGAAAAAAAGATGGAGAAAAAGATTTAAAAAATATTTCAGAAAAATTTATATTAGAAAAATTCATTAGTAAGAACACAAATACAAAACAGTGGATAGAGACGTTTGAGAAAGAATGCAGAAGATTTGACATCACAGAGGATAACATGAAGATCGGAATACTAAAACTATTCCTAGACAAATCAGGCCAGGATTGGTATCTTTCAACTAACGCAGAACTTGGAGAAAGAGATTGGGAAGGATGGAGAGATAAATTTATACAAACCTTTGAAGATCAAGGTTGGAACAGATGGGCATACGCTGTAGCATACAGATACAGAGAAGGATCATTACTAGAATATGCAATACGGAAAGAAAAGTTATTGTTAGATGCAGATAGGGAAATCGACATGAAAACAAAAACCGCATTAATAGCGGTAGGAATGCCTGAAGATATAAGAGAAGGGATAGAGAAAGATAAAATAACAGACAGAATTTCTCTTTTAAAGAAATACGAAAATTAGAAAGCATGGTAATGAGGACAAATGCAGGAACAAGGGAAAATAAAAGAAACTGGATGAAGGAAAAAAAAGGAAAAGAAACCATGCAATATATGCGAGAAAATGAATAAAGGCATCAGATATCATCCCGAAGACAAATGTTGGTACAAAATAAATGAAGGTGAAAAAGAAAAGGGTAAGTATCCAAAGGTAAAAAACAACTCAATAATAGAAGTAAATTTAAACACAGAACAAAAAAAACTGATAATCACACCATTGATTAAACAAAAAATGTTAATAGAAAATACTTTAGAAATAGAAGGGACTTACGATCCTGGATCACAAGTCTCTTTAATAAATTCAAAATGGATAAAAATTAGAAATAAAGGGAAAGATATGAATAAAACATTTCTAAAAACAGTCAATGGTGTGACACAAACGAAAGGTTTAATAACAATAAAGATAAAAATTTTTGAATTGGAAAAAGAAATAGATGTATTCATAATAGAAAAAGATAATTTTGAAGATTTTATCATAGGACTAGATATGATAAAAATATTTAGACTCTCTCAGGATGAAAACCTAAAAATATCACAAAGGACAAATTTAAAAGAAAGAGAAATAAATGAAAAGATAGATAGAGTCCTGGATATAGGATATAAGACTGAGAATAATAAAGAAGCCAAAGTAAATTTCAACGAACATGTCATACAAGGAGAATGCGATATAAAATTAGAACACCTGAAGAAAAACCAAAGAAATAAGATAGAAGAAGTAATACAGAAGTATAATGCGGTGTTCGCAAAAGATAAGTATGACATTGGGACAGTTAAAGATTATGAGGCAAGAATAGATTTGATAGAAGAAAAATATTGTAGTAAAAGACCATACAGATGTACAATAGAAGATAAAAAAGAAATAGAGCAGCAAATAGCAAAATTACTGGGAAAGAAACTAATAGAGGAATCATATAGCCCTTTTGCAGCACCTGTCACTCTAGCATTTAAAAAAGAAGAAAATAAAAAATCAAGACTGTGCATAGACTTTAGAGACTTAAATAAACTAATTGTACCACAAGCACAACCTTTTCCAATAATTGAAGATTTAATAGTAAAAACAAAGGACTGCAAATTTTTCTCCACACTAGACATAAATTCTGCCTTTTGGTCAATTCCCCTTAGAATAGAAGATAGAACAAAAACCGGTTTTGTAACACAAGATGGACATTACCAATGGACCTGCCTCCCATTCGGCTTAAAAACAGCACCAGCGATATTCCAAAGGATACTAAGCAATATCTTAAGAAAAAATAATTTAAAAGATTTTTCGGAAAATTACATAGATGATATACTTATTTTTTCACCAACCTTTGAAAAGCACATAGAACACTTAAAACAAGTGTTAAGTGCGATACTAAAAGAAGGATTTCGATTGAAATTTAAAAAATGTACATTCGCTTCTAACTCTGCTAAATACCTGGGACACATAATAGAAAATAATACAGTCCGGCCAATCAAAGACAACCTAAAATCAATAGAAAATTTTCCACAACCAAAAACTCAAAATAACATAAGACAATTTTTAGGCAAAATAAACTTTTACCATGAATATATTCCGAAAAGTGCCATAATACTAGATCCACTCCACAAATTATTGAGAAAAAATGAAAAGTTTATATGGACAGAAGATTGTGAAAAATCATTCCAGGAAATAAAAAAGCTACTATGCAAAAAACCAATATTAGAAATATTCGATCCAAAATTAGAAATAAAACTATACACAGATGCATCAATAGAAGGTATAGCAGCAATACTTAAACAAACACAACCTAATGGAAAAGATAAGCCAATAGCTTATTTTTCAAAGAAATTAACAGAAACTCAAAAAGAAGAGAAAGGCTATATACTTGGAATGTCTGGCGATAAAGGAAGCGGTGAAATATTGGCAACAATGGCTTATTGGGAAAAGATTCACAGTGTTTTCAGACCACAAACCACTGGAAAACTTGAATATTAAAGCAAGAACAGACGAAGAACTAGGCGATTTAGCGTACTACTTATCACAGTATGATTTTGTAATAAAATATATTCCAGGAAAGGACAACATAGAAGCGGATTGTCTAAGTCGAAACCCAGTATTAGAACCAGGGGAAGATACAGAAGAAGCGCTAAGAACTGTGAATCTAATAGAGATAAACGAAATTCAAAGGGACCAAGCTGAAAACAAAAATATTCAACAAAATATAAGGAAAATTATAGAGAAAAATAAGATATTTTATAAGCACACAAGAAAGGGGGATAAAATAATTTTATCAGAGAAATTAAGCAAAAAATTAATAGAAAAAATTCACAAGGAATGGTGCCATATTGGTATACGCCAAATGACAGCAAGAATGAGTAAGAGATACACAGCAAAAAATATGACAAAAAATATAATAAAAATATGTAAAAATTGCAGGATATGTTTGGAGAATAAAACAAGAGGGCAAAGGAAATATGGACTAATGTCACACTTGGGCCCAGCGACAAAGCCTTTTCAAATTATGTCACTAGATACAATAGGGGGTTTTGGAGGAAATAGATCAACAAAAAGATATTTACACTTACTAGTTGACCATTTTACAAGGTACGCTTTCATAATAACATCACGGACACAAAACGCAAATGATTTCATAAAACTAATAAAAAAAGTAATAGAAATAAATCAGATAGAAATGATTTTAGCAGACCAATATCCAGGCATTAATTCAAGAGAATTTAAAGAATTTTTAAAAGAAAAAGGAATAAAAATAATATTTACAGCCGTAGATTCGCCATTTTCGAATGGTTTAAATGAAAGATTAAATCAAACCATAGTAAATAAAATTAGATGCAAAATTAATGAAAAGGAAAATAAAAAAGCATGGACAACAATAGCTCATGAATGTATAAAAAAATACAATGAGACAGAACACTCAACAACTAGATTTGCCCCAAGATATTTATTAGATGGATCAGACGTGAGTATTGTACCAGAAGAATTAAAAGAAGTTGAAGAAAAAGATATATGGCTTAAAAACAGAAAAACAGCAATAGAAAATACGATTAGATCTCATGACTATAATAAAACGCTATTCGATAAAAATAGAAAAGAACACAAATTTAACATAGGAGATTTAGTATATATAGAGAATGGAAATAAATTAAATAAGACGAAATTGGATAAATTGAGAACTGGACCATATGAGATAATAGGTCAGATATCGGATTCAATATATGACATAAAAACAGGAAAAAGAAGAAATACAGATTTATTCCATATAACAAAGCTCATACCAATCACCGATGAAACAGAAGACACAGATAAAGAATGATAAATATCACAAATAGAATACAAATTATGAAGTATTTTCACCCGGAGGGGGGAGATGTAAAGAAAGTGTACTTTCTTCCTTTGTGATTACGCGTGCTTTCATAAGTAGGAAGGTAGTAGGAAAGGCGTTATGTGTATAAACCTAATTGGATACACAAACAAAAGAGACAAAGCAAAGATGTAACGTATATGGATCAGATGGGATATAAATAAGAGAGAAAAGACGTTACATATACAAATCAGATTAGATATTTAAAAAGGATAGATAGATTTAATAGACTAAGAAAGTGAGTGATAAAAGTGAAGAATAGACATAATTGTCGTTTTTCGTTTCAGGTAATATTATATTGTTCATTTTGTAAATATTGTAAATATTGTATATAGGAAATAAGGTTGACATAGAAATAAATTCGTTTCAGAACAACACTTTGTGCTATTCTTGACCGTTTTGTTTGAACCACTCCTATTCTGGTCTTATATATATATATTAATCAATAAATATTTCCAATTTTGGTTGAACATAACATGCTTTATTTGATGCGACGAATATATATTTTGATTTTCCCAAGTGTTAATATTGTAGAAATTCATAATTCTACGCTAAATTGTTTATAGAATAGAAAACTAAGAAATTAAATAAAAACAAATCTATACATAATAAATAGTTTTTAATAAAAATAATGTACAATAAAGTTTCTAATGTATATAATTAACGAAAATTGATACATTTAATATAAGCTCTCTTTGTTATTACTGAGGTAACCCTGAAGGAATGATATTGAAGGACCACGTTAAACACTTTTTTGAATACATCTCCATAGGTCCTCTTCTACTACAATACAAATCTTTGTATTGAATAGCCTTGATGAAAATATAATGTTCAATGCCATTTGAGTTCTAGCTAATTTTCCCATACTAAAAAAATAAAGAAAAATATTTATTTACAAATATTTAATTTCTCCTTACACATACATAAATTTGAGAATATGTTTTGTTTGTCAAAAAAAGTTATAATGTAAATAGCAAATAATAACTAAGTTTTACTCAGGACGAGTATACTAGTCATGACAATATCCTGCTACTTCCTCATGACGAGTATACTTTTTTAACTTTGTTAATTAGTTAGTATAATTAATAATAAATTATACTTACTATTATTTAACATGGATGATAAATGCAGGACATCGTTATCCGAATTACGGCGTGGACCAAACTTTATTTTAGTACCATCTGGTAAAGCGTGTAACCACAAGCATTTATTGCCATGTGGACATAACCCACGATATTTTTTAAAATATTTACAATTCTTGGTACTGCAATAAGTAAAATTTATTACATATTTGGAAAGAAAAGAATAATATAAAATATATTTTTTTTATTTCTCTTACCTTAACGCATTTTTATAATCCATGATCAATTTTTCTTTTTCTTCTTTTGAATCAATCCAATACTTACTAGGATATACAAATTCGGAAATAATACGGCATTCTGGACAAGCTGTACTTATTTCAATTTTAAATTCTTTAGCTTTTCTCCATTCTTTAATGCAGTTTAAACAATAACAATGATTACAGTTTGGCAAAATACCAAACGTTTGTTCGTTTGGTAACTTTTCCATTATTTTTTCAAAACAGATGCCGCAAGACATTTCTTTGCTACGTTGAATATCAGAAGGATCGAATGCTTGAACTGATGGATTTAAAACTTGAGCATATGGAATAGGTTTGGATGTACTAGTTGATGTTCCTGAATTATTAAACAATTCGTTGTTGGATGTAGAAGAACCAGCAACTGATGAGACAGTCGATGATAAAAAATCAGAAGCTTTAACCAATTTTTCATCCACATGAATACTACTCATGCTGCAAACACAAATAATTCTAGTATTATTATTTTCGAATGGCAAAAAACTATTTCAAAAAAATATATTTTCTAAACATATTGAAAGATATTCTCCATATTAACACTTTGTCGTCCGTACGTTTCGTAAAAATTTTTTCACTTTAAGATGGCAGCAGTAATTCGGATTACTTCGCTCCTCACCAGCCGTTTTTAAGGGCCATTACTAGTGTAAAATTTTGTAAAAAAAATCGATTTTTATGTTTGTAAATTTCTAAAGTCTATACCATTAAAAATAACATACTAAAATCTCACGTTGGCAGCCGAAAGTCGAAACGAGAAGTAAGCGGTCGGCAAAGTGTTAACAGATTCAACGATACGTCAATCAATAGTGGTTGACAGCAGACTTTATGTTCAAGTTGCGTAAGTCACCAATGACTGATCTTCCTTTGTATATCTTTGCCTAACGGATTATCATGGTCAGAAAAAAGTGAAACAAAATAGGTCCCGTACTAAACATGTTAAACGTATACAATTATTATCAATCAGATACTAAGATTTGCGATTTATTATCTGAGAGATAAAATCAAAGATTATTTTTGAAATACAATTGTTACATAAGTGAGTATAGGTTACATACGTATTTTTTAACTGCATTGAAGCTGCAGTAGGGACAGTATGTTTCTTTATCGAAGAACTCTCTTGTAAATTGTTTTGAATACATGCGTCATTAGCAGGTTCAGAGTCATGACGAAAATTACACGCACTATCATACTTGCATGTGCCAATTAAGAAAAAGCGACAAGAAGTATTGGATGGTAATATCTCTGCTTCAGAAGTTCCTGATTGATGGCGAGTAGATTCAACATGAAGAAATTGGCTATTACATCCTCCACAGCAGCAGCCTTTTCCACAAAACCTAAATGTAACATAAATACAAGTTGAGATTTATTCTATATTAGTATGATAATGAAATCATTAAAATTTAATACTTTGACACACTATTTTTTATTTTCTAAGTTTAATTAAGTATTTAATTAAAATCTAAAAGTATAGATTTTTTCTAACTAATAAAAAAAAATATATTTATTAGCATTAGAAAAACGGACATTTCGTCATTAAAATGAACTGATATCGAAGTATTCATATATTAGCCAAATTTAACTGATTTTAATTACACGGTTGTAAACAGTTAAAGGAATTTTATATATATATATATATATTAGGGTGAGTAAAAAAAATTAATTATTTTTTTTTTACAAGTGCTACGGAAAAATGGGTTGCTAGACACTTTAAAAAAATTCTCACCAAATATGAGCTCTTAATTTTAATAGGAAGATCCTCCGCATCGCAGTTTTTTATTTTTTCTCAGTCCAATAGAATAAAATTCATACCTCATCATTTATTTACTGTACAGAAAAATGTTCTGAACGAATTTTTTAGGAAATCGAATGCTCTACGAAAAAGGTATCTTATATTATTTCCGTAAACCTTACTATTTGAATGATATTGAAGATTTAAATTTGATGATTTTTAGACAAATTTCATTTTTGTTGATGAAGTTTATAATTCGACAGTAAATGACTATTTAATAGTGGACAATACAAATTTTTGTAGGAATTTGACTGCTCTATAAAAATGGTTTCTTATGTTTTGGCGATTAAATTAGTCTTTCAAAAGATATTCATCATCAAACTTTCATGTGTACTGATTTTATAAGTTTATACTGATAGATATAAGTTTACTGATTAGATATTCGAAAAATTTCAATATAATTTATTAATTTTGAGAAAATTTACACGAACTTTAGTTTTTATCAACGAACAATGGATTTGTCCTTTCTAAGAAAGAATTGGATGGTCTTCGACAACTTTGTAGTTTTATAGTTATGGTGTATGTAAAAGCTTGGTTCTCATCAACTTCTGCAACTTCTGTTGCTAATCACGACTTAGAGTTCATGAAAAATTTAATTAAGTACAGGCAAATTAATTCGTTGATTTTCTTAGCTACATGTGAAAAAATGACTTTATATTTATAGTACTTAAGTAATGAACTTGCCATTTTATTACTATTTCATGATACCGTTCCATTAAACATAAAGAAGAATATTGTCGGAGCTCTTAAGACTCGCGAAGGTAAAGATTCTAAAGCAAAAATATTTTAACTGATAAAAAGAATTTGGACTCAATTCTGCAAAAAAACATAAGTGACTTTGTTTCTAAGAAGCCATTGAAACTTTTTGAGCTCTTTGATCTGCCGTATGATTTTCTTGGCAAAAATATTGATTTATGGTCTACTGATGACAGTTATAATAAAAATAAATAATTTTTCGCACAATTGGATGTTGTTAACGATGTGGCAGAGCGAGGTGTCGCATTAGAAAGTGAATATAAATAATGCTTAACAAAAAACGAAGAGCAATGTCAATTTTTATTGCAGGTTATTAAAGAGCATGAAAAAAATTACCCTACTTGCAACAAAAAATTGTTTAAAAATTAATAACTCAGTTGAAAATTAAAATAAAAAACTTTTTTATAACTAATTGGACATTTTTTTTCACTAAAACTGAAATATATCATAATATATTTATAATGGAAACCATAAAAAAAAAACCAGAAATATATTTTGAAGTTTCTCAATTGATAAAAACTAAAATTCGTGTAAATTTTTTCAAAATTAATAAATTATATTGAAATTTTTTGAATATCTAATCAGTACACTTATATCTATCAGTATAAACTTATAAAATCAGTACACATGAAAGTTTGATGATGAATATCTTTTGAAAGACTAATTTAATCGCCAAAACATAAGACACCATTTTTATAGAGCAGTCAAATTCCTACAAAAATTTGTATTGTCCACTATTAAATAGTCATTTACTGTCGAGTTATAAACTTCATCAACAAAAATGAAATTTGTCTAAAAATCATCAAATTTAAATCTTCAATATCATTCAAATAGTGATGTTTACGGAAAAAATATAATTTATCTTTTTTGTAGAGCATCAGATTTTCTACAAAATTCGTTCAGAACATTTTTCTGTACAATTAATAAATGAAGAGTTATGAATTTTAATCTATTGGACTGAGAAAAAAATTAAAAACTGCGATGCGGAGGATCTTCCTATTAAAATTAAGAGTTCATATTTGGTGAGAATTTTTTTAAGGTGTCTTGCTACCCATTTTTCCGTAGCACTTGTAAAAAAAAATGATTTTTATGACTCATCCTAATATATATATATATATATATATTACATATAATACATATATATATATTTACATTTACTTCAACTATTTACATATTACATAAAAATAATATTTAATAAATAAGACCATTTATTTTTAAATGTTAAATAATTATAATATTTGGATGAAATTATCAATGAGAGTTAATACATAGGTTCACATCTTACCGGCGAATAGATCTTTTACGTGTCCCATTATCGGCCATTTTCTTAAACTTTCACTATTAACAATTCGTCAATACTATAAATAATAAATAATGAATAGTACACTGTAACGATTCGTTTTTCGAGAGACGCGTGTGGATGCAAGCAAAGACTGCCAGTAAAACAGAACTGATCTAAAAACTCCTCGGGTACAGCCGTCTTTATAGGTTTTCAGGTTTAGGAGAGGGGGAACAATTCATTAAAAAATCTATTCAAATAGTGGGGGAAAAGCTGAAACGAAAAATTTCTAATTCTTAACCTTGAAGTCACCTGTTTTTCTTTATTTTTTTCTTTACCATAGAAAATAGGAAAGGTCGAAATAGGAGAAGGTTCTTTGGAAAAGGTTCTTTGTAAAAGAACAATGAAGTTAACAATGTTAGTCTTCCTTTTGCAGTTAATGACGGTCCGAAAGACTTTCTAACTCAGAAATCTTCACAACAATAATAATAGAAAATAATAGAAAAAAAAAGGGAAAAAGAATATATTTCAAAAGCAAATAAATTATTGTAACATTTTTTTTTATTTCTTCAAACAAGTTATTTGATTCATAAAATTTAAAATATATCTATAAAAATTTTTTTATATGTTTTTGTAAGAAAAATCCATAGACATTTTTTAATAGAAGATAAATGACACATTTAAAAAGAAAAAAAAACACTATAATTCCCATTAAATTTCCAATAAAAATAATATTACTTACAGTAGAAGTATAGAAAAATAATATTTTAATAATACTATATAATAAATGATCCTACTTGTGATATTATGCATTGGTCTCATTCTCTCGAAGCTTGGTTTTTTGAAGGTGTGTAAAAAAACGCCTACCATGTGTGATCAGTACAAATGATATTTTTCTTTTTCTCTTATTTTTTTATTTATTTTCATTTATTTGACTTCCTTTTTTCTCGATTTATGACAACAAGAAGTACTTTCTTTATCTCCAAACATCTAATATTTAATTCTATATAACGGCGTTTATGTAAAATAAATAATATAGAAATATATTATTGTGTTTTAATAACGTGCATTATAATCATTATAAATGATACAAGAAGTGAGTTATTTCAATAATTTATCACGTCTTATATTAGGCGAGGACAACGATGACAATAAAATTGTAGAAGACTATACGAAAATAGACGAATCATACAACTAGGGTTAGAATGAGAGTAACAAGGGGTAAAGGAAAACATAAACTGTGATATAATCCACAGTTGATTTACAGTTTAATGTAAACGTCGAAATGTTATAAAGGTTAATTTTTCATCTGATCGAAGTGTGTGTGTGTTTGGTCTGATGTATGTATGAGTAAGCATGCGTATGCACGCGCATGTATACATGTTAAAATACGTTGATCGATAATTAATTATAAATAATATCTATTAATTTAAAAAATAAATTATATTAACGCTTTCACCCATTACTCAAATGATTGTTAATTATTCGACAAAATTACATTTATATTTTAATTTAAAAATATGTATTTATCTATTTACGTACTTTGCTCTTCGAAACCCAACGATAAACTGATTACATTGTTCTCTGTGAAAGTACTTTCATTGATTGTTCTAAAGAAGAATAAAATTCTATTTATTATGGGAATATTATTATTTTTTTATCATATGTATATGTTACCTTCGGAGAATCATACTAACAAGAATCAATAATTGATAATTCACCGATTTTATAATAAGTGAAACTGATTGAAATTTTACTGTTTGATTTTGAATATAACGGTACACGTTTCATTAATACTTACCTCAATTTCTTATTATAATAATAATGTACTTCTGTAATTTTATTAATTTAAAACATGATTACCTCAATCATTTCTCCATTTACTAAAGATGATAAATAATAAAAGATACTTCATTCCAAATCCAAAGATACTTTAATATTTGCTGACTTTCATATATTCGATAGGATCTTCTGTAAATGTTTTCGATGATTTTCTATGAATTTGGAGAAAACCTAATGGGAGGTTAGAATTTGTCCACTTTTTTCTTTTCTCTCTTTCTTTCCTTATAATTTTCTTTTCAATTTTTTGCATTGTTTGTCTTTGATTTTTTTTTTTTATTCAATATATTCGTTGGGGATATACTTTCATAGTATTTTGGGCAAAATGATGTATTTTATTTTACGTTATTATACTTGCTTCGATTTTTTTAATAAAAAATTTCCAAATCTCTTATTGTAGTGTTAGAAACGATTTCTATTATTTCGTATTAGAATTTAAATCAAGTGTCGAATATATTTACTGCAACGAATATTTTCATTTTAAAATGAATAATTAATATAATTATACTCATAAGCATAAGATGTATTTAATATTATATATCAAAATAAATATTACTATTAATCTTTATTATTTTATTTTTACATGTACGCATATATACGTCTTTTTGTTTTATTCAAAATATTTTTAATTTTTTTTACATATAAATGTGATTAACATTTCTATACTCGTATTATTCCAACACTTAATAACACAATTTTAATACAATTTGTAACACAATTCATTTAATAATTATGATTTAATTTTGTCGACAAAATATAAGCAAGAAACAATTTTTAAAATTATAAAGAAAAAATAGAAACATCAACAACAATATAAAAAGATCAAGCAATACTAGTATAACAAATTTTTTCCAATTTTCTTTTTATTTTTATTTATATATATGTGGGGTGCGAGAACGTGAGTGAGAACACTGAAGCATGAGTGGGCCAGAGAGTATCGGGTATAATCAAGCCGAAGATAAACAATGTAAAATAAATAGTTGAATATCGATAGTGAGAGCGTCGCACAAAGAAGTAGATTAAAGAAGGGAAATCAAGAGGCAGTCATCGTTTAGTAGCCGAGCAAAGAAGGCGTTTTTTTTCATCACTCTGTATCTTTACTTCTTTATATTAAATATATTGCATATCTGTGAAGAGAGGTTTTTCTTTCTACATCACCCTATTAATAACACCGCGGAATTCTTTCCTTTTTACTCGTTAGATATCCTTTAGGAAGACTAACAGGAGAAAAATAATCCCACACATATATAGTATTTTCGTTAAAAATTAATTATAACGTCATTCGTAATTATTGATAAAGTCGATAAAATACGATTAGATAAAAGAATTAGAAAGATTATGACAAAAAAAACAATTATAAGAAGTACACTTTCATTTTTCCTAGGAAATAAGTTAGTTCATTCTTAATTATTATTGGTAATAGAATTTTATAATAATAATTTAAATAATAATTTTATTATAAGTAATTAAAAAAAAATTTATACTAAGTAAATTCATTTTACATTATTTGTATCAACAATACGAATACGAATGAGAATTTATATTTTCTCGTTTCTCCTTATTTATAGTCTCGTTACATGTAGCTTTCAAGATATGTTCTCTCTCTCTCCTCTCTCTCTCTCTCTCTCTCTCTCATTCTCTTATTTACTAGCATAAACCTGTACCTTTCCATGAAGGAGTCCGTGAATGAAGAAATATGAAATAAAACGAACGACGAAAACTGCTGTCACTATTATCATTCACCCAGCTCCTCCTTGCCCCAACTAACCCACTTAAAATACTAACATTGTATCACATCATTGCATACTATTATTGCTAGCAAATTTTAATTAATCCTCTTTTTCTTTTTTTCGAAGAACGTAATAATAGTTAAACACGTGTTTTTTCATTAATCCGACCTACTATATCACTTTTGTCATTCAACCATTTGACACCCTCCGACCACCCCGATCGTCCTTTGAGAAGTTCTTCTTTAAAGAAAAAAGAAAAGAATTCATTTTTTTACGAGAAAAAATTTTAAACGAGTAGAATTATTTTTTTCTATTACATTGTAATTTTCAATAATACTATTGTGGGGGTAGAAGCATCCAGTGAAGCATGATTATGTGCGTGAGTTATGTTACAAGCGTCCGAAATAGAGAATTACGAATACGCAAGAAAATAACGATAACGAATTTGTTTGGTTCGGATAGGCAAGTAAATAATCGAACTAAAAGCGTTGATTAAAATACTTCCGATTTATTTACGTCTTTACAATTAAGAAGCCCGACAGAGAATGATCGTCGCTGACGCGAAGGCAGCGATGGATAGCACCTTCCCTTGCCCTTCCATCGTAATCGAGCACCAGGAGGATGTTTAGCCTACCCATGCTGATAACGGGGCCGGCCGCCCGGGCATTCCAGAGGCCCGGTGGCCGAGTCATATGACTCCTCCCTGCCGAAGTTCGAGGACGTCCTCGTCTTTGACGTCCGTGGTATGTTGCCTCCCTCCATGCTGCCTCCCCCTGTTCTTACATTTATACAACAAGTAAACAAGCATGACCGATATCAGCAACAACACCAGTACAATCGAGGTTACCGATGTATGAAATTCCAATCCGAATGATTTATTAGGAGTTATGAATTTTGGGGTAGTTATTGTGGGTATTACCAAACTTTTCAGCGGTTCGAAATTCAGTTGATGATTCCTGATTATAAGAGGTTGTAAAAGATTAATTTGCTTTGCTTCTCCGAAATCTTTGTCGAGTTCGTACCCTTGGATTTGTAGGTTACCCCCCTGTACCAAATGTGTCCCCCTGATCATGGTTTCGTTGTTACCATACTTAATCTTTATATAGTAGTTGCTTGATATTAACGTTGAATTCTCGGTTAATTTGTAAACGAGCACCAGTGAAGAGCCCACACCCACAATGATCGGCCCCGTTCCGACGGCCGTTATTTGTTGACATAAGTGTACTTCTTTATCAACGAGCCGACATTCCTTTGCATATAGCTTGATTGTAGGTCCAATTAAAATCCAAGGTGTGGTAATAATTTCCGTTTGATTATTATTATTGATAATAGCAAGTCTTTGAATTAAGGCGAATTCAATGGGATTTAGGATAGGAATTTTAAGGGCATATATGATAGAGTCTTGGGTAAATACGATTGTTCCCCTAGTAAAGCGAAAATCTAACAAGCTATGATAATGTAACATAAGCTCCTTATAAGAATAAATACCCAAAAGGTGTGCACGAATATTTGACATTTGTTCGTATGTAAGTATTTCCAAATCGAATAATTGTTCCGAAAAGATGAAAGATCTTTTTATTTTGCCTAACAAATCGAGAAAATTTTGTCCTTGTATAATAAGCGTGGTTATTCCTTCGAAGAGATTAAATTTGATGTTTTGGTCATTCAAAGTTTTTGCCATATTTAACAAACTTCCGTTGATAATTCCTATGTTAGCGTTTATATCCTTGCCGACCTTATATATTACACTTATTGATTTATTTATCATGACTATATCCTCTTGCTGTTGATAGTTAAGTAGTTCTAAATTACTATTGATTTTTCTCAAATCTTCCGCATCCGGGTTCCCAAAAAAATATTTAATCGCAGTGCCCAATCCATCCACCAAGCCTTTCCTACTCCTTTCATTGAAAGGTGCTATCTGTTGTAAATTTTGACGTATTTCTTCACAAATGATTGCAACTTGTTTTAATAATCCTGATTCTTTAAGTTCTTGTTTTAGAGATAACATATGGTAATTAGTGAGAATTTGAGTATATATGCTTCTTAGATTATGAATGTTTATGTTGAAGTGTATGTGGTGATACTCTGCTATGATTCTTCCAACTCCTTGCCGATAATCATAATGGGCCGAACCAATGTCCCCCTCATTGTCACCCCTAACGAGCATTGCCGTGAGTAACAGGATCAGTGCAATCCTCATTGTCCTGTGAAGAAGAGATCTTTCTTAATTTCTTGGCGCTTCGTAAATTATAGCGTCGGGGTTGACCATGTATATAACACTCTAACGCGGGACCCTTCTGTTCGTTTACAAGTACTTTCTGATATCGTGCTGCCGTTTTGTCACGCTGTTGTTTATGTGTTTTAATATAGATTTCTTTATTTTCTAATGTTTTATCGAAGTCGTTAGGTAATTTTTGCTTATTTATTTGCTTATTATATAAAGTGTTATAGAAAGGTAAAATTTCATTTTTCCGTATCTCATTATATTTCTCGATCGTGTCGGCCTCCGGTTCGATTACGTGTTTATGTAAATCTTCGTACGGTCCATATAAAAGGGTAAAAGGTGCAAAGTTTGTGGTTGAATGAATACTTTGATTATAAATTAAAATTGCTGTAGTCATATGGTTTTTGATCGTTTCTCCAGGATTTTGTTCCATAAGGATACTTAATTTCTCTCTTAGAGTGGAATGTAAACGTTCTATCGGTCCATTTGACGTATGGCGATTGATGGTGGTTTGGTGATAATCTATCTTGTGTATGCGGCAAAACTCCCTGAATACAGCCGAATTAAATTCACTGCCGTTTTCTGTAGTGATTTTGTCTGGAAAATTATGATGTGAGGCAAGATGTCTTAATTTATTTAAAATGGTTGTGGCGTTTCCGTCCATTAGGTGATAGGCTTGAGCGTATTTGGAAAATATGTCTATGATCGTTAAGAATTTTTCTTTACCAATATGAAAAATATCCATGTGTATGTGTTGCAGCGGTTTATTAGCAATTATAGGGCCATAAGACTCCGTTGTATAAGGTCTTCTTTCATATTTATTCTCTAGGCATAGTTCGCATTGGTTTATAAAATTTTGAATGATACGGTCCATGTTTAAAGTGTAAAATTTTCTTTTAAAGTGAGTTATAGTTTCCTGTATGCCGTTATGGTTTTGGTTATGATACTCCTCTAATTTTTTCAAAAAGTTTTTTCGATCTATTACAGGTGTGTAGATGTTAGTTTTAATCAATTTCAATCTTTCTTTGAAATGTTCCTTGAGTATTTTATACATAAGGTTTTCCAAATTCTCGTCTGCAAAGTAAATTCCATATTGTTTATCAGGGTTGATGTTTTCTCTTAAAAATTTTAGTAATTGTGTCTCCGCATCATCTTTATTAATTTTGACCGTGTATAGTATTTTGAGTTTATCTTGGATCGTTTTCACCTCATAGTCTCTTCCTGATTTGATTATTACACCGTAATTAAACATGTGAATGTTTTTTTCCGTTATGGGGAAAGAGAAGTCTAGATTTTCATCCGATGCACGAACGGTTGCCATATCGTCATCCTTCTCCTGAGCATTGAGTTCTATCTTGCTTAAGGCATCTGCCACACTATTTTCACGACCCCTCCTATATTTAATGTCGAAATCATATTCTTCTAATTTAATTCTCCATCGAATTAGGCGAGTGTTGGGTGTCTTTAAGGACCAAAGCCAGGTAAGCGGCTTATGATCTGTCTCAATAGTAAATCTTCTCCCATAAATGTATGGCCGAAAATGCCTACATGCTTCCACGATGGCCAATAGTTCCTTTTCTATAGAGGAATAATTTTGTTCCGCAGAATTTAAGGTTCTCGAATAGCATGATATAAGGTGTTTCTCCTGGGATAATTCGGCCCCGATTCCAACATTCGACGCGTCTGTAGTAATAATGAAAGGCTTCGAGAAATCAGGGTATGCTAGTACAGGCGCATTCGTAATTAACTCTTTTAACTTGTTAAACGCCCCCATGTAATCTGAATTTTGACAATCTATCTGTTCACCTTAGGTAAGTACCTTTGTAAGTGGCCTGGATATTGTAGCATAGTCCTTTATAAATTTTCGATAATATCCGGTGAGTCCCAGAAACGATTTCACCTCTTTTTGCGTTTTCGGAATGGGATACCTGATTATAGCATCGATCTTGTCAGGATTGGTCCTTATCCCCTCGGGTGTTATTATGTGTCCTAAGAATGGAACCTCCTTTCTTAAAAATTCACTTTTATCTATCTGAATCTTTAATTCGTACTTCCTTAATTCTTCCAATATGAGCTTCAAATGTTGTAGGTGTTCCTGCAGTGATTTGGAGAATATTACTATGTCATCCATATATACGAAACAAAATCGGTGTAAATATTTTCCCAATATTCTGTCCATCATTCGTTGGAATGTGGCAGGAGCGTTCTTCAGACCGAAAGGCATTCGGACATATTCGTAGTGTCCGTTTTCGACTGAAAAAGCCGTTTTCTCTATTGAGCTCTCGTCTACAGGTATTTGGTGAAATCCCTGCGCTAGATCCAACGTGCTAAAGTAAGTACATTTACCCAAGTTTTCTAAGATTTCTTCCATCCTTGGTAACGGATATTTATCTTCGATAGTTTTGTCATTTAATTTTCTATAGTCGATGACCATACGCCATTTCCTTTTTCCGCTAGCATCTGATTTTTTCGGGACGACCCAAACCGGTGACGAATAAGGTGAGTTACTTGGCCGAATAATTTTGTCGTTTAGCAATTTTCTTATTTGTTCCTGTATAATTTCTTTCAGGTGATACGGATATCTAAAACCTTTGACGTAGATTGGATGGTCATCCTTCGTTCTAATGTTGTGTGTTACTGCAGTGGTTGCTGATAGCTTTTCGTTATCGCTGTAAAAGCAATCCCGATATTTACAGCATAGTGTTACGATTCTTTCTTTCTCCTCGCTGTTCATATGATCCGTCCTTATCATCGTCTTCGTATCCTGATGGTGATTCATAACGACGGGCTTACATTGCTCCGGTATATTATTCAAATAATTTATTTCAAAACTTCCTGTGCTGAATGTCCTGGTTTTATAATTTATACTTGCTTTCAAGTATTGTAAGTCTTTATTTCCGATTAAACAATCATATGTTGAGTGCCATCTCGCTATTAGAAATGTGATAGGCGTGTCGTCTCCAAATTCCTGTAAAATCGGAAACGTGAGAGCATGCGTACCCTGTGTTACCTTATGCACTGACCTTATTTCAAATTTATATGGGAAAATATTTTTTGAAAATAATTTATACGCTATTTCTGGATTTATGACAGATGATGATGCTCCAGTGTCTATGAGAATTTTCAACGGTGGGTTGTTAGTTATGAGGTGTGGCAATTCAGGTGAGCTTCCAATATTATTTAAATTGACTATATCTTTTCGGTGAGATTGGGGTCTCTTTGAAAATTTTCAGCATCACACATTTCTTCCCTTCCGTAATTGTCGACGTTATCATCGATAAAATGCAATTCCTCCTGACATTCTGGTGTCTCTTCGCGCTCCTCCTGATTATCCAGTTCCTCTGAAATGAAATTCGGGGGTCCTGTGCTTCTAAAGAAATTATTCGCTCTTGGTACAAAGTTACTTGGCGTCGCAGATAAATTATTCGATTTATCAACTAGATTTCCATTTGGTCTACTAGTATTTCCGGTATCCACCGACATGGGTGTAGGTCGATAACTTTGTTGTCTAGGCTGGTTATTGACACCGCTTCCAAAATTATTTCTAAAGTTTCTTCCGGAATTACCCCCAAAATTTGCCATTGCGAATCTAGGCTGTGTATGTGCAATTATTGGCCGCGATTGAAATCGTTGGAATGAGTTTCCATTTCCTGATGTTCCAGGTGTGCTGAATTGATTAAAATTTCTTAAATTTCCTCTTACAAATGGATCTGTGTTTCTTGAATTACTTGAACTAAAAATGTTAGATTTTGATTTATTTTCCCGTTGCCTTGCAAAACTGAGGAATGCCGCCTGTTGCTCATGATTATCAAGTTTCCTACATTTCATTAGGCAGGCTTCGATATCCTCCAGTTCGAAGTGTGTAAGATATGTATGATAAGGTTCCTTAATACCATTAATAAATACATTTTTTGCGACATTTTCGTAAAATGAACATTTTAAAACGACCGATGGCGCGTCCTGAACGTTCAATTGTACATGCGCTTTTAGTTTGTTTAACCGCAACTTGACCTCGTCTGCATAGTTTTCATAGTTTTGGTTCGTCAATTGGTAACACGTACTGAGCTTATTAAATAATAACTCCTCGGAGCTAGGATCACTATATCTATTTATTAGGAGTGTTTTACATGCGGCCCAATTCGGCGGGTTATTCGCAACTACCAAATCTAATGCTTCTCCTTGTATTCTGGATTTTATGAGTGCAAGAAATGATACATTTATGGCATCATCATTGGTTGCCAAATTCTCGACAAACTTGTCACACGTTTGTAGAAAGTGCGACAAAAATCTAGTTCCCCCCTCATAAATGGGAATCGCGTCGCGCCATATTGCTAATCTTAATTTAAATTGTTCTAAACCACTTTGTATATTCTGAGCCATTTTGTATATTTTCCAACAATCGTATTTGGGAATAGGGTTATAATGAAATGGAATGAAAGGAATTTCAAAGACTTACTAATTTCTTTGACGATTCCAAGTGAGACTCTGCTTGCAAGTGGACTCCAAAGCTTGACGTAGTGGACTGTGACGATGGGGTTAAAACACCAGCTGCCTCCTCTTTGATGATTTCCGTCAAGGATCTGGCGGAGAATCCAGATTTGTCAGCCTCACAGTATCCTACTGGCTGCGCCAGTTATGTTACAAGCGTCCGAAATAGAGAATTACGAATACGCAAGAAAATAACGATAACGAATTTGTTTGGTTCGGATAGGCAAGTAAATAATCGAACTAAAAGCGTTGATTAAAATACTTCCGATTTATTTACGTCTTTACGATTAAGAAGCCCGACAGAGAATGATCGTCGCTGACGCGAAGGCAGCGATGGATAGCACCTTCCCTTGCCCTTCCATCGTAATCGAGCACCAGGAGGATGTTTAGTCTACCCATGCTGATAACGGGGCCGGCCGCCCGGGCATTCCAGAGGCCCGGTGGCCGAGTCATATGACTCGTGCTTATGTGTGACAAAGCGTTTAAGCACAAAAGTAAGCTCGGCACGTGGCAGAATGTTCGCTTGCGCAAGAAGATGGCGACGAAGCAAGAAAGCTTCGAGAAACAACAAGGGCGGCGCTTGAAATTGTTTAACCTTCACTGATGCAGGGTGGGGGCGTAAACATATAAGGATACTGCAAGCATGCGTGTGCCAGAGAGTTTAATAATGAGTCTTCGGGAATAGTGAGTTTTTGGATTAACAGCTAGTTGTAAGATTTATTGCGAGCTTTGCGGGTCTTTGAAAGATTGCAAATTCTAAAACGATTAGTTGTTATTTGTGTAATAAAGATTATATCTTTTGCATCTTAACCGGTGTCGGAAAAACGGGAAAAATGAATATCCCTAACTGAATAGTATAGAACAATGGATTTCCCTAAACTATTATTCATTTTTTTTTTTTTAGGATAGAAAAAGGTACGTGGAATGAATGTAGAGAGTTGAAACAAAATACATAGATATTTTTTATATCTATAAGTCTGTAATGTAAAATTTTTTAACATGAATTTTAAAAACTCGTATTGAAAAAGGTCAAGAACTTCGTTCTAAAGATCTATTCTTGAGTTATTTTTCTATACAGTTATCAAAACTTTTCTATTTTTCAAGAAAAGGACACAATTAGGTTAGTCAGAATTAATGTTACAAAAGAAATGATAGATAATTTCCAATGGTAGACCGTAAATAAATCAAAATTTTTCTACCTGATTTTGTTCTTGTTTTTTTTTCTTTTTTTTTCTTTTTTTCTGTTTATTTAAATTCACAACTGACTTTAATCACGTTTACCATTTAAATCTATAGAAGAATTAATTTTTATATTTTTTTTTAGGTATTTTTTTGTCAAATATTAAATATTTTCCCATACAGATAGTCTTAATAAATAATTATTGTTTATAAATGATTCATAAACGACTAATTCATGAGAAAGTTATATTAAAAAAAAAAAATTAAATAGTAGAATATATTATAAAAAATAAAATCACCTAAGTATTACTTCATTAAATAATTTTTTTTTATAAAAAAAGTCATTTGAAACGATTTTACTGCAGGAAATTTGTTAAAACTGCAAATTCATTTCTCTCCTCAATATATTAGAATAATATTTTTTTTTTTTTTAGTTTACGATTATAAATATTCGTTTCCTTTTTATCATACCTATTTCTAAATATGGTATAAATCTTGGCGATTAAATTAAGCGTTCAAAAGATATTCATCGTCAAACTTTTTTGTTAAAGAGCATCAAAAAAATTACCCTACTTGCAACAAAAAATTGTTTAAAAATTAATAACTCAGTTGAAAATTAAAATAAAAAACTTTTTTATAACTAATTGGACATTTCTTTTCTCTAACACTAAAACATATCATAATATATTTATAATGAAAACTTTGCTTTTTTTATTAATAAATAATTAACTAAGCAATAAATAATGTACAATTTATTTTTTTAAATGTAGACAAAGATACTTACACATAAAAAAAAACTTGCAATATATTTTGAAGTTTCTCAGTTGATAAAAACTAAAATTCGTGTAAATTTTCTCAAAACTTATAAATTAAATTGAAATTTTTCGAATATCTAATCAAAAACATTTAAAATCAGTACACATGAAAGTTTGATGATGAATATCTTTTGAAAGACTAATTTAATCGCCAAAACATAAGAATCCATTTTTATAGAGCAGTTAATTTCCTACAAACATTTGTATTGCGCACTATTAAATAGTCATTCATTGTCGAGTTATGAACTTCATAAACAAAAAAGAAATTTGTCTTAAAGTAATCAAACTTAAATCTTCAATATCATTCAAATAGTGAGGTTTACGGAAAAAATATAAGATACCTTTTTCGTAGAGCCTTAAATTTCCTACAAAATTCGTTGAGAACATTTTTCTGTACAGTAAATAAATCATGAGGTATGAATTTTATTCTATTCGACTGAGAAAAAAAAAAACTGCGATGCATAGGATCTTCCTATTAAAATTAAGAGCTCATATTTGGTGAGAATTTTTTTAAAGTGTCTAGCAACCCATTTTTCCGTAGCACTTGTAAAAAAAAAAATAATTAATTTTTTTTACTCACCCTAGTATATATATATATAAGGGTGAGAGAAAGACGAAGAGTGCAAGTGTATGGTGTGCATGAAAACAATTGATGAATGTGAAAGACTTGTAAGAACACGCAGCGATATGGATATAAGTGTGAGTACGTGTAGCGCTAAGAATGCGAGTGTGTGTGTGAAATCTCTCGAATATTCCCGAACTGGAAATAAGGAAGAAGTCTTTTGTTTGATCGGTTGGGAATAGTCTAGAGATTTCGAGAATGATTAACGGAAGTGATTGAGACCTATTGTGGAGTGAATGAATATATAAGCGCGGCGAAGAAGGCGATCTTCGCCTTCTTGATTCAGTGTAACTATTGAGTATTATAGGAGTGTATTGTGTTTTGTAACTATTATTACTTACTTTTTCTTTCCGATTCTTATCTCAAACCTTAATATTTAGGTATTTCTTATAATAAACATTTCTTTTATTTCAATTCAATAAATCTTACATATATATATAAATAAAAATAAAAAGAAAATTGGAAAAAATTTGTTATACTAGTATTGCTTGATCGTTTTATATTGTTGTTGATGTTTCTATTTTTTCTTTATAATTTTAAAAATTGTTTCTTGCTTATATTTTGTCGACAAAATTAAATCATAATTATTACATGAATTGTGTTACAAATTGTATTAAAATTGTGTTGGAATAATACGAGTAAAGAAATGTTAATCACATTTATATGTAGAAAAAGTGAAAAATATTTTGAATAAAAAAAAAAAACTCAAAGACAAACAATACAAAAAGTTGAAGAGAAAATTATAAGGAAAGAAAGAGAGAAAAGAAAAAAGTGGACAAATTCTAACCTTCCATTAGGTTTTCTCAAAATTCATAGAAAATCGTCGAAAACATTTACAGAAGATCCTATCGAATATATGAAAGTCAGCAAATATTAAAGTATCTTTGGATTTGGTATGAAGTATCTTTTATTATTTATCATGTATAGTAAATGGAGAAATGATTAAGGTAATTATGTTTTAAATTAATAAAATTACAGAAGTACATTATTATTATAATAAGAAATTGAGGTAAGTATTAATGAAACGTGTACCGTTATATTCGAAATCAAACAGTAAAATTTCAATCAGTTTAACTTATTATAAAATCGGTGAATTATCAATTATTGATTCTTGTTAGTATGATACTCCGAAGGTAACATATATATATGATAAAAAAATAATAATATTCCCATAATAAATAGAAATTTATTCTTCTTTAGAACAATCGATGAAAGTACTTTCACAGAGAACAATGTAATCAGTTTATCGATGGGTTTCGAAGAGCAAAGTACGTAAATAGATAAATACATATTTTTAAATTATAATATACATATAATTTTGTCGAATAATTAACAATCATTTGAGTAATGGGTGAAAGAGTTAATATAATTTATTTTTTAAATTAATAGATATTTTTTATAATTAATTATCGATCAACGTACTTTAACATGTATACACGCGCGTGCACACGCATTCTTACTCATACATACATCAGACCAAACACACACACTTCGATCAGATGAAAAATTAACCTTTATAACATTTCGAAGTTTACATTAAACTGTGAATCAACTTGGATTATATCACAGTTTATGTTTTCCTTTACCCCTTGTTACTCTCATTCTAACCCTAGTTGTATGATTCGTCTATTTTCGTATAGTCTTCTACAATTTTATTGTCATCGTTGTCCTCGCCTAATATAAGACGTGATAAATTATTCTAATAACTTCCTTCTTGTATCATTTATAATGATTATAATGCACGTTATTAAAACACAATAATATATTTCTATATTATTTATTTTACATAAACGCCGTTATATAGAATTAAATATTAGATGTCTCGAGATAAAGAAAGTACTTCTTGTTGTCATAAATCGAGAAAAAAGGAAGTCAAATAAATGAAAATAAATAAAAAAATAAGAGAAAAAGAAAAATATCATTTGTACTGATCACACATGGTAGGCGTTTTTTTACACACCTTCAAAAAACCAAGCTTCGAGAGAATGAGACCAATGCATAATATCCCAAGTAGGATCATTTATTAAATAGTATTATTAAAATATTATTTTTCTATACTTCTACTGTAAGTAATATTATTTTTATTGGAAATTTAATGGGAATTATAGTGTTTTTTTTTCTTTTTAAATGTGTCATTTATCTTCTATTAAAAAATGTCTATGGAATTTTTCTTACAAAAACATATAAAAAAAATTTTTATAGATATATTTTAAATTTTATGAATCAAATACCTTGTTTGAAGAAATAAAAAAAAATGTTATAATAATTTATTTGCTTTTGAAATATATTCTCTTTTCCTTTTTCTTTCCTATTATTTTCTATTATTATTGTTGTGAAGATTTCTGAGTTAGAAAGTCTTTCGGACCGTCATTAACTGCAAAAGGAAGACTAACATTGTTAACTTCATTGTTCTTTTACAAAGAACCTTTTCCAAAGAACCTTCTCCTATTTCGACCTTTCCTATTTTCTATGGTAAAGAAAAAAATAAAGAAAAACCAGGTGACTTCAAGGTTAAGAATTAGAAATTTTACGTTTCAGCTTTTCCCCCACTATTTGAATAGATTTTTTAATGAATTGTTCCCCCCTCTCCTAAACCTGAAAACCTATAAAGACGGCTCTACCCGAGGAATTTTTAGATCAGTTCTGTTTTACTGGAAGTCCTTGCTGGCATCCACACGCGTCTCTCGAAAAACGAATCGTTACAGTGTACTATTCATTATTTATTATTTATAGTATTGACGAATTGTTAATAGTGAAAGTTTGAGAAAATGGCCGATAATGGGACACCTGAATTATTTATTTGCCCGTAAGATGTGAACTTATATATTACCTCTAATTGATAATTTTATCAAATTATTATAAACTATCTTAACATTTTTAAAATAATTGTCCTATTTAGGAAATACTATTTGTATGTAATATGTAAAAAGTTAAAGTAAATATAAATATATACATATATATAAGCAATTTATTTAACTATTTACAACCGTGTAATTAAAATCAGTTAAATTTTACTAATATATGAATGCTAAGATATCAGTTCATTTTTATCATGAAATGTCCGCTTACTTATGCTAATAAATATGCTTAGTTTTATTTATTTGAAAAAAATCTATATTTTTAGACTTTAATTAAATACTTAATACAACTGGCAAAATAAATTATAGTGTATCAAAGTAAAGAATTTTAATGACTTTAATATATCATACTTATATAGAATTAATCTTAACATGTATATTTATATTCATTTCTTGTATCTATGTTTCATTTAGGCTTTTTGAAAAAGGCTGCTGCCAAGCAGGAAATAATTGCCGATTTCGTCATGACTTCGAACCCCCTAATGACGACGCTTGTATACCAAGATATTTACGAGGAAAGTTAAAGCTACGACGTCCTAACATTACTGCAACTTCAATGAAGTTAACAAATACGTATGTAACACATATACTGTTTTATGTAACAACTATATTTAAAAAGTAATCCCCGATTTGATCTTTCAGATAATAAAGCACAGATCTTAATATCTTATTGATAATAATTGAAAACATTTAACACGCTAAGCAATAAAGCTATTTTGTTTATTTTTTTGTTCAGATCATAATAATCCGTTATGCAGGAATTAAAATATAAAATACAATAATATAAAAAATACAAAATAACATTCCGGTATACACAGGAATATCAGTCATTGGTGACTTACGCAACTTGAACATAAAGTCTGCTGTCAATCTTTAATGACTGACGTAACGTTTAATCTGTAAACACTTTGCCGACCGCTTGCTTCTCGCTTCGACTTAACGCTGTCAACTTTAGATTTTAGTATGTTAATTTTAAAGGTATAGACTATTGAAATATACAAACAGAGAAATCATTTTTTTCCAAATTTTACACTAGTGGTGGCCCTTAAGAACGGCTGGTTAGAAGCGAAGTAATCTAAATTACTGCTGCCGGTTATAAGTGAAAAACTTTTACGGAACGTACGGACGACAAAGTGTTAATATATCTTTCAATATATTTAGAAAACACATTTTCTTCAAATAGTTTCTTTTCATTAGAAAAAAATAATAATACCAGAATTATTTATGTTTGCAGCACGAGAAGTATTCATGTGGATGAAAAATTGGTTAAAGCTCCTGAATTTATGTTATCAACTACCTCATCAGTTGCTGGTTCTTCTACATCCAACAACGAAATGTTTAATACTTCAGAAACATCAATTGATAAATCCAAACCTCTTTCATATGCTCAAATGGAAAGTCCATCAGATCCACCAGCTTCTGATATTTTGGTGTCTATTCCTTGCCGACCTTTTAACAGATGTCCATATTTCACATCTACAGGGCTATGTAAAACCAACGGCCCATATTTATATGTTGTAAGTATATATATTTATAAGTTATAAGTTATTTACTCTTTTATTAGTATTTGTTAATTTCTTGAAATTTAATAGAAGTTGAGATAATATACTATTTGATATCAGATTTTATAAATATACCTATTAACATATTGAATAAATTACTGAGCTCGCGGGTGTTGTCTAAGCACTTAAAGATCAGAACATACAGTGCGATCATCCTACCGGTAGTCCTTTATGATAGCGAAATGTGGTCACTTACGTTACGGAACGAGAAGAAATTTAGGGTTATCGAAAATAGAATTCTTCGTAAAATTTTCGGTGCAAAACGCAACAAGGAAAACGGGTTTGAATGGAGAAAACTTAATAACGTAGAAATACACCGATTGTAAAACAAATCGGGCATCATTAACGTCGTAAAATTTCGCTAATTCGCGATGGGCAAGTCACGTTGGGCGCATGTAGAAGGGGCAAATTGCGCAAAACATACTGATCAGTATACCGAACGGGAAAAGATCAGAGGCAAATAGTAAACTGAGACATAGATGAATGAACAATATTAGTAGGGAAATTGAAGAAATATGCTAGGACTATCGCGAATATAGGAGTCGTGCTCAGTAACGGGTATCTACACTGGCGTGATTTAATATTTTCTGCCATGAACTTTTTAATTCTTAACTTTTAATTCTTAACTACTATTAATATTATTAAATAATAATAATAGTAATAAAAATAATAATAATAAGAAGAATAATAATCTATTATCATATTAGAGTATACTTGGTAATAACAAACTAGCATTTAAAGTAATATCTATCTGAATTGTAACAAAATATTTTAACATGATATATATTTTTTTTTCTATAGGCATGTATTAAAAAACATGAAGTTGACAAGGAGGTATTATTTATTTATCAACGTAGCAAAGAAATGTCTTGCGGTATCTGTTATGAAAAAATAATGGAAAAGTCAGCAAGCGATCGAAAGTTTGGTATTTTGCCAAACTGTAATCATTGTTATTGTTTAAACTGCATTACAAAATGGAAATTACATAAAAACTTTGAAAAGAAAATAAGAAAAGCTTGTCCAGAATGCCGTGTCATCTCCGAAATGGTATATCCTAGTATGTATTGGGTTGATGCAAAAGAAGAAAAAGAAAAATTGATAATGAATTATAAAAATGCATTAAGGTAAAAGAAATAAAAAAATACATTTTATATTATTCTTTTCTCTTTCTAAATATATAATAAAATTTGTTTCTTATAGTATTACGGATTGTAAATACTTCAATAAAGGTCTTGGAAAATGTCCACTGGGTAATAAATGCATGATGCTACACGCTTTACCAGATGGTACTAAAATAGACATTGGTCCACCTAGTAATTCGGATCATGATTCGAAGACCACTTCAGATCAAAAGGATGAGGACAGAAAGATTACCTACTATCCATCGTTAAGGATGACCGGGACGACCGGAACGACCGGGAGGACCGCAAGGGCTGCAAGGACTGCTAGGTCTGCAAGGACCGGTAGACTATAGTTATAATAAATGTACATTAAATGACATGTATTTATTGTTATATTTAAATAATTATTGAATTTATATTAATTTTCCATTAAAATAGAAATATTTTCAAATAGAAGAAATATGAAACGTTCCCTCAAAAAAAATACACAATACTTGCGATTATATTTAAAATTAAAATAATATAACTTACTGTAAAAAAATATAGAAAAACAATAAACCAACCTACGCGATTAAAAGACAAATGCACAGTATTAAGAGTAATATAATTGTAGGGTTTGATTATTATAATATTATTATCATATATAACAAAATGCACGGGTATGATCTTGGGATGGGCTAGCTGACAAAAACTATCACTATCCAAATTGTATCAATTAAGATAGAATGCTGAATCCTATAGCCATAGATAGTCACTATAGTCGTAGAATGTTCATCTACCTAAAGATACCCTCTATTGTAAACTAATTAAATATAATATATCCTTTTCTGAAATTCAGATAGATGTTGGTTTTTCTGTGAATTTGAGATATCTTTATCATGGGTCAGCACACATAAGTATTTTTTGTGATCCATAGTTTCGGTGTAGAGTTCATGATTCGGAAAAGAATACTATCCAAGATAAAAGATATTAGATTTGTAAATGAAAGATTAGGATTGCTCGTATTGCAAGGTTGATGGTACAAGATTGCGATTATTATTGTACACGCGCCGACGGAAGCTAAAGAGGACGAAATTAAAGACGGGTTCTACGAGGAACTCGAGCGCGTCGTGGATCAATTGCCGAGATATTATATGCAGCAGATAGTCGTTAAGGATTTTAACGCAAAAATCAATAAAGAAAATATATTTAAAACAACATTCGGGCCAAATTGTCTTCATGAGGAAAGTAATTGTAACGGAGAAGGTAACAATAATTGAAAAAGTCGTATAAATATATAAATCTCCGAAATGCGTACGATTCGGTAAAACGAGAAAAAATACTCGAATTCCTAATACGACGAGGATACCAAGAAAATTGGTCAATCTGGTTCAAACTTGCCTAAAGGAAACTAGGGGTAACCAGTGAGGATAGGTAACCAAACGTCGGAAGATTTTAGTATCTATAGCAGGTTAAGACATGAGGACGCATTGTAACCTCTTGTGATCAATTTAGTACTGGAAATCGCTGTCAAAGAACTACAGAAAAGTAAAGAAGGTCTACAGTTGAACGCGACAACACAATTGTTGACATACGCGGACGATATTACTTTGTTAGGGGACAAAGAAGAGTCATTAATTAATAACGCGAAAATATTAATACTAAAAAATATAATACTAAAGATCTGGGACTGCAAATAAGCGTGGAAAAAATCAAATATTTGATAACCGATAGAGTTTAGAATATGCCTAGTACTGGGACTTTGGTCATCCGGGATAAAATTTTTAATCAGATCAGTAACTTTAGGTATTTAGGATCGATCATAAAGCAGACGAACAAAATTAACGAAGAACTTAAGAAAAGAATCAATTTAGTCAAATCATGTATTTATTCGGTTACCAAATTACTCAGCTCGCAGATACTGTATAGGCGATTAAAAATCAGGATATACAGGGCAATCATCCTGCTAGTAGTCCTTTATGGTAGCAAAACGTGGTCGCTTACGTTACGGGACAAAAAGAAATTTAGGGTTTTCGAAAACAAAATTCTTCGTAAAATCTTCGGTGCAAAATGCGATGAGGAAACGGGCGAATAGAGAAAACTCCATAACGTAGTAGTACATCGATTGTACAACAAACCGGACATTATTAACGTCGTAAATTCACGCCGAGTAAGATGGGCTGGTCACTTGGCGCGCATGGGGGAGGATCTAACGGCGCACAAATTATTGGTCAGTATACCGAACTGGAAAAGATTAATGGGTAGACCCAAACCTAGACGGGAGGATAATATTAGAAGGAACTTAAAAGAAATAGGATACGAAGACTACGAATGGAAGGATCGCGTTCAGGGACAGAAATAGTGGCGGCATTTGATATTTGCGGCAATGAACTTTCGAGTTCCTAATGCTAATTAATAATAATAATAATAATAATAATAATAATAATAATAATAATAATAATAATAATATAAGGAATAACTTGATATTCGGTGGCTTGAAGTAATTGATGCGTGTGCGTGTGTTATTGAGATGTCGAGGATGGATGTCGCAGTCGCCCACCTCGAGAAACGATATCGTCGTAACTTTCAGCGGACCGCTATTGCAATCGAATTCTTCTACGATGCTTATGATTGCGAGAACCGGGATGAATTAAAGAGCCCCTTTTAAATCTACAATATCGTAGTTATCAAATTTTTATGATCGAGGAAGAATATGTTATTATATGTATATATTGTGTTGAATTCTACGCAGTATTCTTTATTCTGCGTTTAATTACCATTTCTACAAAATGCAATCGATACTTTTATGTATATAAATAATATCCGTGATCCGGTGTGGGACACATAGTGTTTTTGTTCTATCGATGGGCGGTCCTTCTTAATCTTTGTTTTCTTTATCCCTACCAAGGAGCAGCTGCATCTTAAGTGCTTGGCGAAGAAATATTTTTCTTTTGGTTTATTCGTTATTCGTTATTCCTTTTTCTATTCCTGATAGAGTAAAGACGTGCTTCCACCTTATCATATAAAAAAAGAGAAAATTGTGTTATAAGAAAGAGTATTTTTAATATCCCCTATAACTCAATATATTGTTTATGTATATTTAGAAAATTTGTATACTTGCATGTGACGCAATCCTATTCGAAATGTGGAATATGGTCCGTCTTTATTTCCAGGTTTAGCCAGTAATTAAACAAGTTAATTATATCAAAAGTGTATCATTTATTCAAACATTTGGGTAACCTTATAAACTAATTTGTTCTCATGATACGTTTCTTCTATCAGGATAATACGAGGGATGGTCTGCTGTCCGAATCTGTTTTTGTCTGTGGTTCTGGCTCGATTACTGCTTAAACGAAAGACACATTGATTCACTTACGGGAAGAATCTTATAGTATACCTCCTGTATCGTCCATGCCTATTATTTGTTTGAATTGTGTAATATTTTTAATAACAAAATTTTTCTGTGTATAAGGGTGTATAACTTCTTCGATCTGATCCATTGATTTAAGAAGTATCGTTTATTTTTTTATAAAAAATTAACTTTATTTAATGTTATATAAAGACAAAAACAGTTATCATTTTAAGAATAGCCTAAGAATCACCCACCCCCCGTGGACGTCCATTGTATTTGCAGTTGGACAGAGAGGGGGATGCATCAACTCTAATTTTGTCTAGAATGGATATGGCGTCAGGCAATGGAAGGGGCAGTCGTAGTCGTCGGTCGGCCCCGCTCTGCCCCTTCCAACCGTCAATGTTCCTACGGTCGGAGTTATTGGTGCTTGGCTTGTGTTGTGGGTGTCTTGTATCTTACCCGTAGGCAGCTCCAGTGAGTGACGTCGCTACCGTTTTGGGAGAGAGGTCGAGCCTCTCGGGGTCATTCTATCCTTGCTGGTTTGTGATCGTTCTGGGTCCATCTTATGTTTTCTAATTTATATTTATACGATTTTAATTCAGACAAGAGAAATGACGACTCCCGCAATGCATTGACTATTAGATTTTGATTTTATTCTTTATATGATTTTAATCGTTTTACGTGAACCTTTCCTGTTTTTCTCTTTTTGATTTCTATTATAGCGTTATTGTTTTCTAATAATTCTAGTAGTTTAACGGGACCTTTAAACTAGAACTAATAGACTTTACTTCTAATTTTTGTTTCTTCCAAGTTATGCCGTGCGAGCTTCTGCATTCTATCTATCTCTTCGAAAAGTAAATATTACAAATTACAAATTAAGCATTAAGCGTAAGTAAAGTCCACGTCTTCCTGTATAGGAGGAGGAGAACATGGCAAGCGGGTAAGTTGGGCGAATAATAATTCGAACGGTGTGTGTTTAATACCCTCGTGTACACTGAGTTATTTATGTTATATTAAATTACATTTGAGTTTTGTTTTAGTATATTTTTCTTTGAGATGTAGACTTTACCCTTCGAGATTGTGTTTCCGACAGAATTACGACGAAAAACAATTTTTTTAAACAAAGGGAAACCTCTCCTACAAGGGGTTACTAATTGTAAGAGTGGAGAGGAGAGAGAGATGTGTTAATTTTTTTATAATAAAATAATGCGTTTAACTATAACATATAAAAATCTGATTAAAATTTATAATTTTATAATATTATAATTTAAATTTTTACTATCTATCAATATTCAACAAAAAGAAAAAGATAAAAAATAGCATAATTTGGAACAACAATCAATAAAATATCGAATTATCGGAAAATTATAATGATAATTTTACATAATTTAGTTTAATTTTCAATTATGTAGTAACTATTGGTAAATAAAAAAATATTTTAATTATATTTATTTGTCTGATACAGCTCTTAGTCTCTTATCTTAGATCCAGAAAATAAATACAAGAGATTAATTATATTGTATCATACGTATATATACATATGTGTAGGGGAGTTTTAAGTATCGAAGAGTAAACATGGATATATAGGTAGGTGACGAAAGACTAAAGGGAAAAGGACTCGATGGTCGAAATAAAGAAAGACGATGCGTGGTCTGTTTTCTGTAAGTTGCGTAAGTTGTGTGTGTGTAAGTCTGTATGAGCCTAAAAAGTTCTCACGCGATATCGGTGATTTGTTTATTAGACCGAGCTGGACGTTTAGAAAATTCGAGAATGATGAGAAAGATGGTTCATCCCCCCAGGGATGCAGGGTGGGGGCGGGGACATATAAGGAAAGGACTGTTTTAAGAGTGATTAGCGAGTGAATAGCGAGTGAATAGTGAATGAATAGCGAGTGAGTAACGAGTTGCGGTAGGATTGCGGATATTCGCGGGTTTCGTGCGTCTTTGTGAGGTCAGAGTGAGTGTGAGAGATTGTGAATCGTTATCATATTGTAATTGTAATAAACAGTAACTTTTGGAAATAAAGAATATCTTTTATATCTCAAATGGTGTCGGCAACACGGAGAGATTAGATATCCTTAGCCAGATACAAAACCATTGATTTCCCTACATATGTATAAAATAAAATTTATAAAATCAACTAGAACTAAAATGGTATTGGCCACGACTTTCACCAAGGCTATTATGTATTGCACAAACTTCTTCAACATGGAGTCCTCTGGCGGTTATGATATGCTATGATAAAGAATGAAGGGTATAACAAAAATGAATTAACACGAGGTTGAGACAATACACAGAATTTCGTTTTATTAGCTCGTCAGGGAAAAGCCTTGCGGTATAAAAACCCTGGATGTTATTAAATTATAATAGCGGTGATCAACTATGGTGCAGTACGTAGTTGAATTTTTGTTCGCGTTTGAAGAATGCAATCAAAGGATCTCACCCAATTAATGTCTTATTAGTTCTTTCGCTCAGAGTGTATAGTCGTTAACGTTCCGAGAAAGAAGAAACCGATTTCTCTTCGGTAAGCTTCCAATCGGGCGAACCTGACAAAGATTTTTGTGTGGGGGGGGGATGCGCACGTACCCTACTCCCTAGTTTGATGTTTCCAGAAGAAGTATAATGCCTTAATGTTTTGGCGCGGATTTCAAATAGCGCAACGAAAATCTCAAGTCGTCTTCGACCGTACATATTCAATAGAAAGATTTGTATTGTAATAGAGGAGGACCTAGGGAGATATATTCTTCGTAAATTCAAAAGCTTGTCAAATTTCTTGAATATCTTTATTCTAAGCACACCTCCGCAAAAATATTAAGAGTTTATAATAAAAGTATCAATTTCTTGTTACTCATATTAATTGTAAGCTTTATTGTAATTTTTATTTTCATTAAATATTTTATGTTTATTATATATGTAAAGAATAGCGTATATAAGAGACGTTATGTCTTCTCACTCCGTCACCCCTACTCTTTACCCCTACTCCTCCTATGGGCCGCACAGTCCCTTAGTACAGGGTGCTGTTGCGCCCTGCCGTTATTCTGTATTCTGTATTCGGCCTAGCTCGAGGCTTATTCAACAGTTCTTTCTTTACACCGTTTTTATAATAAATCTTACTTTTAATATTAACTCTGCGTTGTCTTATTTATCAGCTATACCTTAACAATATATATATATATATATTTGTTTTTATTTCATTTTTCATTTCGCTATTGTACAAATAATTTAGCGTAGAATTATGAAATTCTACAATCTTAACACTTCTGACAATCACAATATATATTCGTTGCATCAATAACGCATGTTTCGTTCATTCAATATTGGAAATATTTATTAGTTAATATGTATTAGATATTTTTTTAAAGACATTTCAAATTTATCTTTAATTTTTCTATGAAACCGTATGCAGTTAATTCAAAAAGTAGTATCCGTACATCACTCAATTTTAAACATAGTTATATGGAAATGTTTTTTAATAAATAGTTTTTTATAAACAAGATATATAGAGATATATCTTTAAATCTGTAGAAGAAGTAGGATGTAACAAATAATAATCCACTTTTAAAATTTATGAATTTAATAAGAAAATAAAGAAAAAATCAGCGGATGAATATTTATTGTATGCAATAAATATCATTAGAAAAAAACGTATTTAACGCAATTTGATAGTAAAAAATTAAAATAAACAATTAATTAATATTTCATCGGATGTTCTTTTTATTTTATAATTAGTGGTATTTATTCGAGCATTGAATTAACTAAATGGGATGTTATGCGTAGCAGTAAGGCGCGTTAGTCGTACAGTTCTTATTTCGTTCTATTCACAAAAGAGTTTGTATATAAACCATAATGTAAGCATATAATGTGATTGCTTTTTAGTTATCATTGATCTTATCAGTATGTTTGTAACCGTATCGTTATCAGTAGAGTACAAAATTTTGTAAGATTGAAAATAATGTTTGAGAAAAGAGATGAAAACTTGTTGAAACAACGATATAAGATAGAAGTATCATATTTACAGATCACACGTGTTAAAAGTGAAATTTTCCTAAAACCAAACTTCATGAGAATGGGTCGAATGAAAAGTATCAGGAGTAAGATAATCGTTGGATTTATTTATTATAATACTGATACCATATATAACGAAGGGCACCGGTAAAATATCTGGATGGAAAAGCTGAAAAAACTACACTTTTCGAAATTCAAGAAATAAAAATTGAATGATGAATGCCATAGTCATAGATAGACACCAAAATCATATATATGTTTTATGAAGTCAGTGGTTGACTTCAGCTGTCCCCAAACCAGTCCAGGACTTTTGTACACATTACTTCGGGCTGGCCGGCATATCTGATCATCCTCTTAGTTTGTTGGAGGACGAGTGGGTGACCGCCATCAGTAATGTCCTAATTTTTGTCTGGGTTCTCTTGTATTTGCCATGAGGCGGGTAAGGGCAGTCGTCTTAGTAGCCGCCCTCTGTGCAGCGGCCTTGATATGCGGCCAGAAGGACAACATCGTTTCTAGGGTTACCCCTAAGTATTTAGCAGTACCTCCCGGCAGCAATCAGGTCGTACCCACCGTCATGGGAGCAGTAGTGTCTATCCGTCTTCTCATTAGGTAGAGTAATTCTGTCTTGTGTACGGCTAACTCCAGACCATGTCCGTGCATCCATTCACAGACCCGTCTTAACGCCCGGTGCAGCCGCGTCTGCGCCAGGTTAGCGTCCTTTGCAACTATGACTATAGCTATATCGTCTGCATACCCTAAAAGGGAGACCCCAGGCGGCACCGAAAGGCCGAGTACCTCGTCGTTGAGTCTAGTTCCAGATGTCGGGGTCCAAGATTGAGCCCTGCGCTTCGCCTGCTGTCAGATTTCTCGTCTTAACCCCCGTCTCCGCCATGTACGTAATGTGGCGGTAACGTAGGTAGTCCTTTAAGACTCGGAGAAGGTAGCGCGGCAGCAGGAAGACGATTAAGAACGCCTGCACGATGTCCACCAACCTCGCCGGGTTGAAGGCGTTTCGTACGTCTAGTGTTGCCAGGAGCACTCAGTAGTGCACGCCAGTGCCTGTCTTTGTGGAATTTAGTCTGTGCTCTGTCAAACGCAGACACGACCCTTTGGATCGCGCCCATCGTTGATCGTCTTTTTCTGAAACCGTATTGTCTGTCGTTAAGTCCCCCGGCCGCCTGTACAGCCTGCTGGATCCGGGTTCTGAGTAGTGCTTCGAAGAGCTTGCCGAGAGAGTTCAGCAAGCTCAGTTGTCTATAGGAAGACGGCACCTCGGGATCGGATCACAAGGGCTGTCTTCTACTCTCTGCAAAACACTCTCGTCTTCAAGCATGTGTTGTACAGGCTGAGAAGAATCCCTGGGCGTAGCCTTGAAACTATCCCAAGGACTTCCGCCGGGATGCCGTCCGGTCCCGGAGCTTTTACCCCCGCGAGCTGAGTCACCGCCACTGTAAACTCAGCCCGAGAGAATTCCGGAATTTCGTCTTCGTCGACATCGTCCCCCGTCCACACTTATTCAGGGTCTTTTCGTCTCTGATGGCAGGTGGTCTGAACCGTCCCAGGTTGCGGGTCACGATCTTATAAAGCGTTTCCCAAGGGCCTGAATCCACCTCGTCGATAAGTTTAGTCCAGTTCTCCCGTTTTCTCACTTTGATCGCACGCCTTAGTTTCCGGCACGCAATCCGGTATTCCTCGGAGAGGGCCAGCGCCTCCGTTTGGTCACGTGAGTGCTGGGCCCTCCGTCGGAGTCCTAGGCATACGCTACGGAGGGGTGCTATCTCGTCCGTCCACCAGTACGCTGGTTCTCTGTCTTGTCTCATATGTCTTCTGGGCATAGACGCGTCGCAGAGCCACCTCAGGAGTCCCACCGTCTCCTGAAACAACCTATCCGACGTCTCCCTACCCCCGATGTCGCAGGGGATCAGCATTACAGGGTCAGGTTCCGTCTCCAGTTTATCTGTCAGTCTGTCTATGTCGAGTCTCTTAACGTTCCACCCCATGGGGGGTTGAAGTGCTCCCGTCCTTCTTTGTGGTCTTCCTCTGATTTCTAAGGTTATAAATTGGTGGTCGCTGGCAGTATAATCTTCTAGCACTCTCCAATTTATAACCCTCGCTAAGATTTTGTCAGGCGCAAATGTCACGTCCGGGATGGATGCACCGTAGCCTGGTCTCCTGTACGTTTTTACTCTTCTCACATTAGCTACCGCCAAGTCCAGTATTGCTGTCATGTCGAGTAACAGTCGTCCGCGTTTGTTTGTCTTTGGCATCCCTTACCCAACAGCCCTAGCGTTGACGTCCCCTGCGAGTACTACATCCCCACCGAGGCATCGAATCGCGTTCTCGAGAGCCGCCTTTTTTCGGTCGAGTTCCGCCGAGCTACAGTTTGGGGATAGGTTCACACTTACGTAAGTTGTGCCCCCCCATCCTAGTCCAGACGAAGTTCTCCCCCGCTCCGTGCCCCGTCACACTGGACGTAGCTCCTCCACGAACCCAGATAGCCGCGGTGCGCGAGGGGTTAATGATCCATGTAGGAGGGTCCCGATCAAAATGCCATCTGTGGAAGTAAGGTGTGGGCCAGGCTACTCCTATTTAGGTTGGCTTTGAGAACCTGGGCCATAATTATTTCCTTTATTACCCTGTGTTGTCCGTGCCTCCGCTAGAGCTCTCCTGAAAGAGGCGCAGACGGCAGAGCCCGGCGAGTGCGACGTCCTCCTGGTTTCCTCTGATAAACAGAAGAAACAGGAAAGGGCGCCCGCGTAGGCCCTAGCCTCGTGTCCCTTTTCCCACATTTCCGGAATGCATCACTTCAGTCGGGTCCCTTGCATCCCGCACGAAAATGCCCATATCCGAGGCACCTATAGCACCTGGGTACCATCACCCGAACCCTAACCCAGCAGCTTATAAATCCTACCTTTATACGTCCGGCTTGTAGGAGACGGGTGGCGTCCAACCTGGCTATCTCGCAGACAGCCAGTCTCTGCCCTAGGCTATGAGGGCCCAGAACAGAGATCTTTCTGTCGGCGTTCTCGCCAAGCTGGGCGTCAAGCGAGACGCCCATTACCTCCTGTTTTTCGGCCAGGATATCAAGATCTAGGATCTCTAGTGTTTCCTTGGGGGTCATATCTTTTACCTCGCCGTGATTACGGAGTATCTCCCGGAGACGGTCATTAAAACCCGGTTTTGCATCCCCGCTGGTACGTACAAGGAAGGCTTTCTTCTTTGTATGCGTAGACCCCCTAATGTAATCGTCCTTGTCAAGGGCATCAGATAAACGTAATGTCCGGACAACATCCGCGAACGATTTATCCTCTTTGAGGACGGTCAAAATAGCCCCCCTTCGTTTTGTGCCCGACCTGCTCAACTTTAAACCCCCCCCCCCTTTGGCTCCGGTCAGTGACACAGAGCGGTTTCCCCACTTTAAACATGCGTTCTCGCATGATCACAACCCGTTGGGAGGAGTCCCAAGGAGCAAAGACAACACTACTAGCGCAGAGGTAAGACACCAAAATCATAGGCTGCTTGTCGACGAAAGATATTACGTCCTTTAGCCTAGGTAAATAAAATATATCCTTTTTAGGACTCTTTTTAAAAAATATATCTTTATATTAATATCGTTTTTGAAAAAAAGAAAAAGTTAGAAAAAAATAAAAAACAATAAAGGTTTTTAAAAAGAATTACAAAAACAAGGTAAAAATAAAAAAGGGGTAAAAAAAAAGAAGTAAAACAGATAAAAAAAATATATAAAAAACAAACGTTTTTAAAACATATTACAAAAAAAAGTTATATTAAAAAAACCAAAGAAAAAAAAAATATTCTAAGAAAAAAAGTGTGTACAAAAAAAAGTAAAAAAGTAATTCAAAAAAAATGTATTTAAAACAAATTACAAAAATAATTATAACTAAAGAAAAAGAAAAAAAAAAAATTAAAAAAAAAAATTTGATTAGAAATAAAAATTAAAAAATTAAAAAAGCAGTAATCAAAATAAATGAAATTTAAAATAATATTTTTATAAATAGAGGAAAAAAAAGAAAAAAAAAGATAATTGCAGAAAAAAAATCTGTACAAAAACATGAAGTAAAAAAGTAAGTGAAAAAAAATGTAAAAAAAAACAAATGATTTTAAAAAAATTATAAAATAAAGTTAGATTAAAAAACAAAGAAAAAAAAGACATTTGCAGAAAAAAATCTCTATAAAAAAAAAAGTAAAAAAGATTTTTAAAAAATTAAAAAAAAAAACGTTTTTAAGACAAATCACAAAAAATGTTAAAAAAAAAATATTAGGAAAAACAAACGTTCTTAAAACAAAATACAAAAAAAAGTTATATTTATAACACTAAAGAAAAAAATATTTAAAAAAAAGGTCTGTACAAAAAAAAGAAGTAATAAAGTAAATAAAAAAAAAAGAACGGTTTCAAAAAAAAATTACAAAAAAAAGTTTAATTAAAAAAACAAAGAAAAAAAGATATTTGCAAAAAAAAAATCTGTATAAAAAAAAGATGTAAAAAAAATAAAAAAATATAAAAAAACCAAAGTTTTGAAAACAAATTGCAAAAAGAAAGTTAAAATAGATACTAGTAAAAATAATGTGTTCAAAAAGCAAAAATGAAAAAAAGTAATAAAGAAAAAAAAGTAGACAAAAAAAATTAAAAATAAAATTAGTTTAAATATAAAAAATAAATAGGAAAAAAAGATATTTGCAAAAAAAAACTGTACAAAAAAAAAGAAGTAACAAAGAAAATAAAAAAAAAAATAAAAAAAACAAACAACAAAAACGGCAAGAAAAAAAAAGGAAAAAAAAGAAAATGTTATTTCTATAAAATTAACTCTCAGAAAAAAAGCATATTCATCATTGACATTATGGTCACGTTAAGTTTAAATGCTTTTACTTTCATCATCGGAAAAAATAGAGAATGTTTAATTAAAAAAAACTAAGAAATAAAGTTATTTGCAGAAAAAAAATCTGTACAAAGAAAAGAAATAGAAAAGATAAAAAAAAAAATAAAAAAAAACAAACATTTTTAATACAAATAACAAAAAATGTTTAATAAAAAATATTAGACAAATCAAACGTTTTAAAAACATATTAGAAAAAAAGTAATTAGAAAAAAAATCTATTTACAACAAATTACAAAAATAATTATAATTAAAGAAAAAAAAGAAAAGAAAAAAATTAAAAAAAAAAAATTTGATTAGAAATAAAAATTAAAAAAATAAAAAAGCAGTAATCAAAATAAATGAAATTTAAAATAGTATTTTTATAAATAGAGGGAAAAAAAGAAAAAAAAAGATAATTGCAGAAAAAAAATCTGTACAAAGAAAAGAAGTAGATAGGATAACAAAAAAATAAAAAAAAACAAACATTTAAAAACAAATCACAAAAAATGGTGAAAAAAAAATATTAGACGAATCAAATGTTTCTAAAAAAAATTACAAAAAAAAGTTATATTTTTAAAACTAAAGAAAAAAATATTAAAAAAAAAGATCTGTACGAAAAAAAAGTAATAAAGTAAATAAAAAAAAGAAAGTTTTCAAAAAAAATTACAAAAAGAAGTTTAATTAAAAAAACAAAGAAAAAAAGTTATTTGCAGGAAAAAAAATCTGTACAAAAAAAGAAGTAAAAAATATAAAAAAAATATAAAAAAAACTAACATTTTAAAAACAAATCACAAAAAATGGTGAAAAAAAAATATTAGGAAAAACAAACGTTCTTAAAACAAAATACAAAAAAAAGTTATATTTGTAACACTAAAGAAAAAAATATTTAAATAAAGGTCTGTACAAAAAAAAAAAGTAATAAAGTAAATAAAAAAAAAAGAACGGTTTCAAAAAAAAATTAAAAAAAAAAGTTTAATTAAAAAAACAAAGAAAAAAAGACATTTGCAAAAAAAAATCTGTACAAAAAAAAGATGTAAAAAAAATAAAAAAAAATATAAAAAAACAAAAGTTTTGAAAACAAATTGAAAAAAAAAAGTTAAAACAAATACTAATAAAAATAATGTTTTTAAAAAGCAAAAATGAAAAAAAGTAATAAAGAAAAATTAGTAGACAAAAAAAAATTAAAAATAAAATTAGTTTAAATATAAAAAATAAATAGGAAAAAAAGATATTTAAAAAAAAAACTGTACAAAAAAAAAAGTAATAAAGTAAAAAAAAAAAAAAAAAAATACAAACGTTTTCAAAAAAAAATTAAAAAAAAAAGTTTAATTGAAAAAACTAAGAAAAAAAGATATTTGCAGAAAAAAAATCTGTAAAAAGAAAAGAAGTAGAAAAGACAAAAAAAAATAGAAAAAAAACAATCATTTTTAATACAAATAACAAAAAATGTTAAAAAAAAAATATTAGACAAATCAAAACTTTTAAAAAAAATTACCAAAAAGAATTGTAATAACAGAACGAAAGAAAAAATATTAAAAAAAAAAAAAAAATCTGTACAAAAAAAAAGAAGTAATAAAGTAAATAAAAAAAAAATACAAACGTTTTCAAAAAAAATTAAAAAAAAACGTTTAATTGAAAAAACTAAGAAAAGAAGATATATGCAGAAAAAAAATCTGTACAAAAAAAAAGGAGCTACAAAGATAAAAAAAAATATAAATGACAAAATCAAAAACGACAAAAACAGAAAAAAAATACAAAAAAATGAAAAACCAAAATGTTATTTCTATAAAATTAACTCTCAGAAAAAAAACATATTCATCATTGACATTTTTGTCACGTTAAGTTTAAATGCTTTCACTTTCATCATCGAAAAGAATAGAAAATGTTTAATTAAAAAAAAAAAAAAAAAGGTATTTGCAGAAAGAAAATCTGTAAAAAGAAAAGAAGTAGAAAAGACAAAAAAAAAATAGAAAAAAAACAATCATTTTTAATACAAATAACAAAAAATGTTAAAAAAAAAATTTTAGACAAATCAAAACTTTTAAAAAAAATTACCAAAAAGAATTGTAATAAAAGAACGAAAAAAAAAATATTAAAAAAAAAAAAAATCTGTACAAAAAAAAAGAAGTAATAAAGTAAATAAAAAAAAATACAAACGTTTTCAAAAAAAATTAAAAAAAAAAGTTTAATTGAAAAAACTAAGAAAAGAAGATATTTGCAGAAAGAAAATCTGTACAAAGAAAAGAAGTAATAAAGTAAATAAAAAAAAAATACAAACGTTTTCAAAAAAAAATTAAAAAAAAAAGTTTAATTGAAAAAACTAAGAAAAGAAGATATTTGCAGAAAGAAAATCTGTACAAAGAAAAGAAGTAATAAAGTAAATAAAAAAAAAAATACAAACGTTTTCAAAAAAAAATTAAAAAAAAAAGTTTAATTGAAAAAACTAAGAAAAGAAGATATTTGCAGACAAAAAATCTGTACAAAAAAAGAAGCAACAAAGATAAAAAAATATATAAAAAACAAAATCGAAAACGACAAAAAGAGAAAAAAATCCAAAAAAATGAAAAACCAAAATATTATTTCTATAAAATTAACTCTCAGAGAAATAGCATACTAATCATTGACATTTTCGTCACGTTAAGTTTAAATGCTTTCACTTTCATCATTGAAAAAAATAGAAAATGTTTCATTAAAAAAAAAAAAAAAAAAGGTATTTGCAGAAAGAAAATCTGTACAAAGAAAAGAAATAGAAAAGATAAAAAAAAAAATAAAAAAAACAAACATTTTTAATACAAATAACAAAAAATGTTTAATAAAAAATATTAGACAAATCAAACGTTTTTAAAACATATTACAAAAAAAAAGTTATATTAAAAAAACGAAGAAAAAAGACATTTGCAAAAAAAAAATCTGTACAAAGAGAAGAAGCAACAAAGATAAAAAAAAAAAATTGAAAAAAAACAAACGTTTTCAAAAAAAAATTGCAAAAAACAGTTTAATTGAAAAAACAAAGAAAAAAAAACATTGGCAGAAAAAATATCTGTATAAAAAAGAGAAGTAAAAAAGGTAAAAGAAAATATAAAAAAAACAAACGTTTTTAAAACAAATCACAAAAAAATGCTTTGAAAAAATTATTTGCAAAAACAATCGTTTTTAAAACAAATTAGAAAAAAAACCTAAAAAAATATTAGCAAGAAAAAAATGTGTTCAAAAAGAAAAAATGAAAAAAATTAATAAAGCAAAATTAGTAAACAAGAAAAAAAATGAAAAATAAAATTAGTTTAAATTTAAAAAAAAAAAAATAGAAAAAAAGACATTTGCAAAAAAAAACTGTACAAAAAAAGAAGTATTAAAGTAAATAAAAAAAAAAAAATACAAACGTTTTCAAAAAAAAATTAAAAAAAAAAGTTTAATTGTAAAAACTAAAAAAAGAAGATATTTGCAGAAAAAAATTCTGTACAAAAAAAAGAAGCAACAAAGATAAAAAAAAAAAAAATGAAAAAAAACAAACGTTTTCAAAAAAAAATTGCAAAAAACAGTTTAATCGAAAAAACAAAGAAAAAAAAACATTGGCAGAAAAAAAATCTGTATAAAAAAGAGAAGTAAAAAAGGTAAAAGAAAATATAAAAAAAACAAACGTTTTTAAAACAAATCATTAAAAAATGCTTTGAAAAAAATATTTGCAAAAACAATCGTTTTTAAAACAAATTAGAAAAAAAACCTAAAAAAATATTAGCAAAAAAAAATGTGTTCAAAAAGAAAAAATGAAAACAATTAAAAAAGCAAAATTAGTAAACAAGAAAAAAAAATGAAAAATAAAATTAGTTTAAATTTAAAAAAAAAATAGAAAAAAAAAGGTATTTGCAGAAAGAAAATCTGTACAAAGAAAAGAAGCAACAAAGATAAAAAAAAAAAAATTAAAAAAAACAAACGTTTTCAAATAAAAATTGCAAAAAACAGTTTAATTGAAAAAACAAAGAAAAAAAAACATTGGCAGAAAAAAAATCTGTACAAAAAAAAGAAGCAACAAAGATAAAAAAAAAAAAATTGAAAAAAAACAAACGTTTTCAAAAAAAAATTGCAAAAAACAGTTTAATTGAAAAAACAAAGAAAAAAAAACATTGGCAGAAAAAAAATCTGTATAAAAAAGAGAAGTAAAAAAGGTAAAAGAAAATATAAAAAAAACAAACGTTTTTAAAACAAATCACAAAAAAATGCTTTGAAAAAAATATTTGCAAAAACAATCGTTTTTAAAACAAATTAGAAAAAAACCTAAAAAAATATTAGCAAGAAAAAAATGTGTTCAAAAAGAAAAAATGAAAAAAATTAATAAAGCAAAATTAGTAAACAAGAAAAAAAATGAAAAATAAAATTAGTTTAAATTTACAAAAAAAAAAATAGAAAAAAAGACATTTGCAAAAAAAAACTGTACAAAAAAAAGAAGTAATAAAGTAAATAAAAAAAAAAAATACAAACGTTTTCAAAAAAAAATTAAAAAAAAAAGTTTAATTGAAAAAACTAAGAAAAAAAGATATTTGCAGAAAAAAAATCTGTACAAAGAAAAGAAGTAGAAAAGACAAAAAAAAAAAATAGAAAAAAAACAATCATTTTTAATACAAATAACAAAAAATGTTAAAAAAAAAATATTAGACAAATCAAAACTTTTAAAAAAAATTACAAAAAAAAATTTTAATAACAGAACGAAAGAAAAAAATATTAAAAAAAAAAAAATTTGTACAAAAAAAAAAGAAGTAATAAAGTAAATAAAAAAAAAATACAAACGTTTTCAAAAAAAAATTAAAAAAAAAAGTTTAATTGTAAAAACTAAGAAAAGAAGATATTTGCAGAAAAAAATTCTGTACAAAAAAAAGAAGCAACAAAGATAAAAAAAAATATAAAAAACAAAATCGAAAACGACAAAAAAGAAAAAAAATCCAAAAAAATGAAAAACCAAAATGTTATTTCTATAAAATTAACTCTCAGAGAAATAGCATACTCATCATTGACATTTTTGTCACGTTAAGTTTAAATGCTTCCACTTTCATCATTGAAAAAAATAGAAAATGTTTAATTAAAAAAAAAAAAAAAAGGTATTTGCAGAAAGAAAATCTGTACAAAGAAAAGAAGTAGAAAAGACCAAAAAAAAAAATAGAAAAAAAAACAATCATTTTTAATACAAATAACAAAAAATGTTAAAAAAAAAATATTAGACAAATCAAAACTTTTAAAAAAAATTACAAAAAAAAATTGTAATAACAGAACGAAAGAAAAAAATATTTAAAAAAAAGATCTGTACAAAAAAAAAAAGAAGTAATAAAGTAAATAAAAAAAAAAAATACAAACGTTTTCAAAAAAAAATTAAAAAAAAAGTTTAATTGAAAAAACTAAGAAAAAAAGATATTTGCAGAAAAAACATCTGTACAAAGAAAAGAAGTAGAAAAGACAAAAAAAAAAATAGAAAAAAAACAATCATATTTAATACAAATAACAAAAAATGTTAAAAAAAAATATTAGACAAATCAAAACTTTTAAAAAAAATTACAAAAAAAAGTTTAATTAATAAAACATTAAAAAAAAAAAAATGCAGAAAAAAAGAAGCAACAAAGATAAAAAAATATATAAAAAAAAAAATCGAAAACGACAAAAAGAGAAAAAAATACAAAAAAATGAAAAACCAAAATGTTATTTCTATAAAATTAACTCTCAGAGAAATAGCATATTCATCATTGACATTTTCGTCACGTTAAGTTTAAATGCTTCACTTTCATCATCGAAAAAAATAGAACATGTTTAATTAAAAAAAAAAAAAAGAAAATAAAGTTATTTGCAGAAAAAAAATCTGTACAAAGAAAAGAAGTTGAAAAGATAAAAAAAAAAAATAAAAAAAAAACAAACATTTTTAATACAAATAACAAAAAACGTCTAAAAAAAAAATATTTGCAATAACAAACGTTTTTAAAACAAATTACAAAAAAATCTTAAAAAAATGTTAGTAAATATAATGTGTTCAAAAAGAAAAAATGAAAAAAAAGGATTAAAGCAAAATTAGTAACAAGAAAAAAAGAAATTAAAAATAAAATTGTTTTAAATATAAAAAAAAAAAGAGTTTTTCCTATTCTCGGTCTCCTCTTTATGCTATGCTTCGTAGGCATCGCTTCTGGTTGTATATGTGTGCGTTTGTGTGCGACTGCATACTACAAAGCGTGGACACGTATGTTTTCGATACTCGAAATGTTTGTAGGTAGGAGCGATAGAAGGGTAAAAGGAATAAAAAGAGATAAGCACGTAGGTATGCGACAAAAGTATAAGGTCCAAACGAACCGACGGTCGAAATAAAGAAAGAAGGTGCCTGGTCTGTTTTTATTTTACCATACGTGGTATTTCTTTTCTATTTAAAAATGTTTCTATTTTATTGAAAAATTAATATTAATTTATTTATTTTGCAAATATTGTAATTAACAATTATGAAATATATAGAATATAATAATTGTATTGTCAGCAATATTTTACAAAAAAATGAAATGATTATCAGATATATCAGAAAAAAAATTTTAAACAACATTTTAGAATATTTTTCTTATAAATATCCAAAGACATGTATTTTAATTATAATGTTTGCGTATTTAGAAAATCTATACTAATTTTTCAATAAAATAGAAAAGTTTTTAAATAGAAGAAACTAGACACGTTACAAAAACAAATAAACCTTATTTACTTTATATTTCTAATAAGACTAAAATAATATAACTTATTTTACAAATATAGAAAAAAAATATAGAAAATAAATTTTTAAAATAATTTTTTAATATTATAAAATAAAACAACGAAAATAGAAATAGATTTTAAAATCGTTGTAATTAAAAACCCGATGAAACGAAAAAAATATGACCACAATTGTTCCCTTTTTTAACAGCATCTATAGTTATTAGTTGCAACACAAAAAGAAATATTTGTGTAAACTAACCCATGATAAAAATATCTCACATTCACAGAAAGTGTGAAAAGTGTAAAAGAAAAAAAATTCATCTACCTGAGTTTCAAAAATATATGCTATATTTACTTGGATTAGAGGACGACGTATCTTTCTGTCGACAAATATTCTACAATTTTCGTTTCTATGTATGGCTATCGCATTCAGCATTCCATCTTGATGAATAGAATTTTGAAAATATTAGTTTTTGTCAGCTTTCTACACCCCAAGGTCAGCTCCTTATCATGAGAAAAGAATTATAAAAAACAGGGAAGGTCTGTTGAAATTCGATCTACATTTATTATCTTTATTATCGATGCGATAATATTCATGCCTATAGTTTTTTTTTTACAACATGTCATATCTTTTTTATTTAAAAATGTTTCTATTTTATTGAAAAATTAGTATTAAATTCTTTATTTAGAAAATATTATAATAAATGATTATGAAGTACATAGAATATATAATAATTGTATTGTCTGAAATATTTAAAAAAAGAAAAATAATTACCAGATACATCAGAGAAAAAGAATTAGAGAATACTGTGGAATAAATGAGGAGCAGCTGACAAATTCCATTCAAAAGCAAGTAAATTACTGTTATATTTTTATTTTGCTTCTTTATAAAATATATTTGATGCATAAAGACAAAATATATGTATTAAATTTGATTTTTATATGTTTTTATGAAAAATATCCAAAGAGATGTACTGACCCATGCATATATGAAAATTGTAGTATAAACTGTGATATTTGCGTATTTAAGAAACTTATACTAATTTTTCAATAAAATAAAAACATTTTTAAGATGTTGAACGCCCAGCGTAAATCGGTGGAGCTTACCACGGGGCTGAAATTTGAGACTCGTAGTGTACACAGTTCGATAAGCTGAGAGAGCGATACGATTCAATGCATTTTTTAGATTTTTCGTTGTTCAAATCTTTATTTAGACGAGAGTATTTAGAAAGATAAGTTTGTGGTCCACAGAAAAAAGACGAGATTTGTTATAAATAATAAGGGTCTCACGAAGTGTGGTAGGCTATAGAGTTGAAAAATCATTTCTAGAGAATATCTATATTAGATCTTTCATTGCATCTTAAAAGAAACCTTCGTTCAGTCCAGCAGTATTTTCCATATGTTTTTCGTAATGTCTATATTTCATCTATCCTAAAATGTTTGTTATATAGCGCAAGAATGTAGATGAAAACGGGAAATAGAAAACCATACTTACAAAAAAAATTTTATACCTGAGTTTCAAAAATGGATTATTAATTTTTACCTAATTTCTGACGAATTATATTTCCTTTGATAAACATCCTACCATTTCGGTGATTATTTATAACTATCGCATTCAGCATTCCGTTTTTATTGCTTGAATTGTGAAAAGTGTACTTTTTATCGACTATTTATCTCACTAATCATACCGGTGACCTTTATTATATATAGTAATAATATTAAATAAATAAATCTTACAATTATCTTACTCTTGAAACTGTGCATTCGTCTGATTCTCTAGAAACTTAATTTTTTAAGGTTTCACTTCTAACACGTGTGATCTGCACACATGATTTTTTTTTACATTTCAGATCACTTCCATTCTAAAGAAGTTTTCACTTCAAAAAAAATAAAATGCAGAAAAAATACGCACCCGTTCTAAAAAAATGTATTATTAAGAGCTATGTAAAAAAAGTAGAATTACTGAAAACCCAAGATATATTCCGAGTTGGAGTTGATTTTTATTCAACATCTATCTCGATGATTCAAGATGATTTTCAAAGAGAAATCTAAACATACTGCAAAGAAACTAAGCGGGTGAATTTAAAACGAATTTTGATAAAAGTTGTGGAAAGGAATGCTTTTCAAACAATTGGAAGAAGAAGATTATATTAAATCCTATTTTTAAAAAAGGGTATACAAAAGAGGCAAGCTACTACAGATGCATATCATTACTGGAAACAACCAAATAAACACAAGCTATAGTTCTAATCGATAGGATTTGGAACTAGAAAGAAGAGGTAAACTTACCTAGACTACAGGCTAAAATCCGAAAAAGGAAGGTTTATGATAGACAGCATCTACTTCAATGGATCAAGGCTATATCTCAAGATAAACGTTGAAATACTGCGAAGAAGCCATTCGAGTGAAGTTACAAGCGATTTTGTAAAGGATGTGGAAGAAAGAAAGCTTCTCATGCATTTGGGTAAAAGAAATTATAGTTCATGTTTTTAAAAATGGTAGGTAAATGTCGACAAATTACAAATGCATATCCTACTTGATATAATCTACAAAACATACCCATTCGGTGGTTCTTTATGAAGCCCCTGTGTGATGGCGCACTGTTATAGAGGACAATAGGGTTAGGCGGGCGGTCCGGGTGTTCTGCGCCTATAGTACGTAGTTTCCATCTATGCTGCAATGATGGTCGCTGGGATTATTCCTATCGACCATCTTGCTCCTCAACTGGTGGTTACACATGTAGCTCTTGGGAAGGAGGGTCTGTCACCCTCGGCCGCTAAGGCTGCTCTGGGCGGTCTTGCTATGGGAATAGCAATGGAAGCCTGAAAGGAAGAGGAGGTTAGTTTCATTGACTCCCCGGATGCAACGAGAATCCGCGTGAGGGCTGCCATTGCTGAGCGGTTGGCTGAGTGGGCTGGAAGGCCTTTCTCAATCGGAACGACCTTCTATACCACCCAGCAGATAACCGGTCATAGTTGCTTTCCCGCGTATCTTCATGGGAGAGAGAAGTTGCCCATCCCTCGTTGTTTTCACTGCGAGAGTAATAAGGTAACAAAATAAGAAAAGATATATTTTGATGATGAAATTAATATAATGTTTAACGGCCTATACCTAGTACGCATAAAAGAAAAAAATAGAACAACAGTACCTACATAAAATGAAAGCCAATTGAATCTGAAAGAATTGATAAAAAAATTTGTGATCGAAAAATTAACATCAAAGCAAACAAATGCAGAACAGTGGATGGTGACTTTTGAGCAAGAATGCGAAAGATTCGACATTACTTCAGATACTGCTAAGATCGAAATATTGAGGTTACTGCTCGAAAAACCGTGTTGGAACTGGTACTCAGCAAATTTAATAAGATTAAAGATGAAAATCTAATAGCTTGAGTGGAAAGAAAAAATTTTAGAGACCTTTTTGGACGTTGGTTGGATTATACGTACGTACGCTATTGCTTATAGATATAGGAAAGAGTCATCACTAGAGTACGCCATGGAAAAAGAGAAATTATTACTAGACATGAACGGTGAGATTAGCAACCAAACACTTATGAAGGATCTACTTACAGGATTACCGGAGTTTATTAGGGATAAAATAGATATAGAAAAATGCAACAAAATGCTTTAACTAAATTATTACACGAAATAAAGAAATATAAAACTCGAGTAAGCCAAAATAATTATTTGAGAAAGAAGAGATTTGAAAAGTAAATCGGGTATCATCCAGAGGATTCATGCTGGTTTAGAAAAAAAAATAAAAACGAAACTACAATATTCGGATGCAATTCGGTAATAGAAGTAGAATTAAATGCAGGGTTCAAAAACAAATTAAACGAAATGTCAAAAGCAATAGAAGAATGGAAATTTAAATATGAAAATTAGGAAGAGAAAATGAATTCATTGGAAGTAAGAAGGTATCTATTGAGAATGGCTTTAGTATGTTACCAGAAGAAAATAAACGATTAATCAGAGAAATAGAACAAAAAGAAATAGCAAAAAATATACTGAAAGAAGAATTAGAAAATAGAATAGCAGCGCTTAAATCAAATCTAGAAAAAGAAAGAAAAATTATCTCTAAGAAAAAGGATAAAATAAGAAAATTGAAAGAAAGTAAAAATCAAGATTTGCATAATAAATATTTACAAATACAAAATGAGACGATTACCATACATATTTTGCAAAACGAACTTATCAATTATAAAAGTGATATTTAACAAAAAGATCTTCGAATAGGTTCAATATCGCAGGAATTAGAAAAAGTTAGCAATATTTTAAGACTGACTTAAGATAAAGCCTATTCTGTAGAAAAGAAGCATTCGGAATTACAAGAAAAATTAAGCGAATCGGTACCCGATTCAGAATATAATGAATTATTAGAAGATATAAAAATGGATAGTCTAAGATTTGAAGATTACCAAAGACGAAATAAATACCTAAATTCAAGAATGCAAAAGTTGGAAAATTGAGATATAAGGGAAAGAGAAACTTAGAAGCCAAAATCTTTTAAAAAAAACAAAAATTACTTTAGAAACTAAAGTTGCTGATCTACAACAGAAACTTATTGATTCTGAAAAGAAAAAACAAGCACAATTAGAAAAAATAAAAAAAATTGTAGCGTTATTAAAAAGATAAACTGCGACTTGTCAAGAATTTAAAGCAAGAATTGCAATATTAAAAGAGAAATAGATAAGTGAAAAAGACGGGAAAGAAGCGAAAAATAAGAAAATTCAAGAAGTTAAGAATTCTATGCAAGAAAAAGACAAATTGAGAATTCGACTATTTAATAAAATAAAAACTGATACCAAAAAAGAAACTACAACAAAAATAACTAAAGTACAAGATAAAACAGTATAAAACAAGATTATCCAAAACGAGTAATTACTCTGATACTGACATTTTATCTATTAACTCATCACAAATTAATAAAACAAAAAGACTTGAGAAAGCAAATAAGAGATAAGTATATTCTTTGTTAGACAGTGGTATTCGAAAATCTCTAAGAAATAAACGAAAACAAACTACGGATATATTACAAGAAAATAATAAAAGTACAGACGATTCATTATTTCTAGAAAATGATATGGAAAAACAGAAATCCAATGAGCAGTCAATCTTTCAGTAATCTACATTTCAAACAGCTAATAATATAAACGAAAAGATTAAGAAAATAAAATTAGATTAAACCTCTACATCTAACAGTGAACATGTCTTATTACTTACAAAAGAGAATGTTAAGTCAACATCATTTGAGACTATAGATTTGGATGAAAAAATACATTCAAATGAGGAAAAAATTTATGCGAAGAGAAAGATTCAAGCAGAAAGAAAACATACACTTGTCGCGAATGTGGAATAACGTTTGAAAATAAACTTCAAGTTATAACATATGAATTAACGCATTCTAAAACATTATAATTGAAATTGAATAAGTTGATGGTTTATAATAAAAACAAGGAGATTAAAGAGAAAACTGACGAAATTAATAATGAGCTAAGAGAACAACAAAATGAAGAAATTGCTCTATCCGCTAATGACGATGAAAAACTTGAAAATGCTGATGCATTAGATCAATTTAATGTAACAGAAGATACAGTAGAAAAAGCAGTCAAGAAGATAAATCTCTCTCTAACTGAAAATAAAGTGAAATATTCATCGGAAATACATGGCACAGAAAAAAAGGATCTAGAAGAATCAAAATTGAAAAAAACAATTGAAAAATCTATTCGTAAAGAATCTAACTTTGAGCTTAATAAAGACAAAAAATAATCTCCCTAAATGTGTAATAGAAAGTGAAGTATTGCTTACTTCTATGGAAAATAACAATACAAATACAATACATGACGTTAAAGGTAACGATAAACCAATTTAAAATGATAGATCTGGTAATGATCTAATCAAAAATACTAAAGAGTTGGAAAAAAAGAGAAAAGAAATTAATAAAGAAACAAAAGATAAAGAAGAAAGAAGGAAACAAAAACAAAGACAAAAGAAGGAAGAAACGGAAAAAGCAAAAGGTTCTGAAAGCAACATTGATCAATCTGAAAATTATATAAAAGAGAAGAAAACAGAAAAAATAATGAAAGTTCAAGAAGAGCAAAAAGAAAACAAAAACGAAGTAAAACAAAGAAAAATTAGAAGATAAAGAACAAGAGGAAAACAAAAACCAATTAGAAAACAAAGAACCATTAGAAAATAAAGAACAAAAAATAGATCAAAAATAGGAAAAAGATAAAGAACAAAACCAAGATAAAGGAGATATGACTGAAGGGGTTATACACAGTTAGAATTTTCAAGAAATTGATTGTACATATATTTAAGTATATTCTCTGAAAATTTGAAGCCAAACCGATAAATATTTTCGGGGATACACCTGAATTTGTGAGGCCACGTCAGAGTGTAAAGTCGTGCGTTCAGTACCAAATCTTTCGCCGTACCAAATTTCCAGTACCAAATCTTTTGTAGACGATAAAGTTTATATTTATTATTTTTTATAATATTCAATTTCTGTGAAACAGATCCTGCGATAAGCCTATGAATTAAAATATCATGAAATACGATAGGCAGCAGAGATAAAATATTGCTTACCTAAATATTAAGTTTTTGCTGCGATAAGTGATTAGGTGAAATGTAACTCTTGTAACGGAAAAATAAAATTTGAAAATGCTTCTCCCCATGGACTTGGTTTTTAAATCGTTGTAGTGTGTGATAAGTGTGAAAATCGTGTTAATGGTGTAGTTGGCAGCAAGCGCTAGCAACAGACAAATTATCTTCTTACATCCATGATTATTCAACTTTACTAGCTGATGTTGCTGAAACTATATATAAAATTTATGAAGACCTTAGAAACGTTAAATTATTGAAAAGGTGTGTTGGTGGATTTATACAAAACAATAATGAGAGTTATGATTAGTTAATATGGAAAATAACTCCAAAAATTGTTCCATGTGGCACTAAAGTTGTTAAAATAGCGGCTTACATTGCAACTTGAATGTTTAATGAAGGTACAAAATCATTATTGTACTTTATGAGTGTATTAGGACTTTCATTATTATCGGCAACTCATGCTGTTGTGTACAGGTGCCTTGATCAGTACGATGTTCTTTATTTATCGTAAAATGAAACGGTTTAAGGGATGGTGGAGTAATGTGAATCGAATTGTTCCTTTATAATACGCTGCTGCGTTGTTGTATGTAGACTATCGCCCCGATGCTGAGCTGCCTGATGATTGCGTGATGAAATGTGGTTAGGCTGCCTTGTCGGGTGCCGATGAGTTTTCCTTGTTCTTGATGCGTTGGTTATATGTGAATCGAGTGTTGCTGACTGAATGGATTGGATCGACGATTTTCCATGGCCTTTTATAGGGAACGGGCAGTCCTGTGCACCCCCTTCCCCAAATTGATTGGCCAATGACCGTCGGGTCACTCTCCATGGTCCGTCGAGCTAGCCTAGGGTTGTGGAGGAAAATCAAGCTGTTTTTTTTTTATCAATTTGGAGCCAAAATTTCAGTCAAAAACGAAACATTTTTTTAAATAGACGCCATATTGTCAAAAATCAAAATTTCTATTATTCCTTCTGTTTAATACTTGCATTAATCTATCCTTTAAAAGAATCCACAACATTTTTTGATTTCACATAATCCAAACCGCCGATATAGATTTCACCGCTAAGCGCCTTTTTTTGAAGGACGTTCGGGACATCATCTACAGGAGCGGTGCACATCAATATTTTTACATGATCGACGCGCTATAGTATTCTTAAAAGTAGGCTCTATTTGAATTACCATCACTTGTAAGTGATAAATAAAAACTGTGTCTATAAAATATTCATAAAAAGACGTCTTTTTTGAGCCTCGCAACTACGTATAACCCCTGAAGAGGATGAAAATATGGTAAAGAATAAAGAATATAACGTAAAAGAAATAAAAAAATATATAACAAATGAATAAGAAGATAGAATTAAGGAAAAGTTAGAAGATGATATGAATAAAAATGATGAAAAACAATAGAAAAAAAAGACGACGTTATGATACAAAGCATAGATAAACTGAAAGAAATAGACAAAAAAGTATCACCAAAAAAGGAAAACAAAATAGCAATGTAAATGAAAATAACTCTAAATTGAATGATAGAGATCATTTAAAAAATTTAAAAAAAAACGAGAAATTCAAACAACAAAAAAACTAATTATAACCCTTTTTGGAATGAGCAATGCTCACAAGCGATCAGAGACCATAAACATGCCTTTATTAATAGATATAAAAAACATACAACTCTAGAGAACCTACTTAACTAAAAAAAGTACAGAGCCATATCTCGCAAAATAATTAAAAACAGTAAAAAACAATCATGGCTAAATTGCATCTCAACATTAAACAGTCAAACCCCCTGTACGATCCGAAATGATCGTACGGTAATTAGATATAGTTAAATCGCGCGCGTCCGATTCTATCGATTAGAACTATAGATCGATACTCATTGCGAGCATCGATCAACTACCAGCAACTATCGAAGCGCCCCTCTAGTTACGCCTACCTCTCGCATCCCCACTTCTCACTTCTAGTGCGTACGCCCTGCTGGGCCAGTACAAAAGTACATTCTTTCATTCCATCACTAGACGCCTGTGAATATATATCTAAATCAAAGGAGTATAGTTAAATTAGTTAAGGAACGTAAGCGAAGCGAGCGAGAGGTGAGATCTTTCAATTATATACATTTCACATCGACGGAATTTTCCCGCGTGGTAACACCACGTGGTGGACTCTCATTGTTATAATTAAATATCATCCAGGGTTTTTGTGTCGCAAGGCTTTACCCTGACGAGCCAATAAAAAAGGCATTGTTTCTTTGTTTAGCTCAACCACGTGTTTGATTAATTTTATTCTAATCCCTTCTTCCTCATCCCCAGCAACTAATTACCAGAAGACTCTTCATTGAGGAATTTGGTCATAACACCCCCTTTCTGAGGTTTGGAAAAAACTAAGGACAATCGAGGCATAAATCGTCAATTTACCATACCTGCCCTAATTAAAGAAAATAAATCTCCTACTACTGACCCCTATGAAATAGCAGAACTCGAAACATCATCATTTCCAAAAAATTCAAGCAGTAATAAGTATACAACTGTATTCTTAGCTCACAAGAAAAAAACAGAAGGCAACCGGCAAAATACCAACGTTAATAATGTTAATAAGAATAAGATACCCTGGTAATTATTGCAATTTATTTATTTTTTTTAATTTGATTTAAAATTAACTCTTTCCATTGTTCCGGCAAAGCTTCCTTATTCCATATTAATTTAAATAATTCATAAATTTCTACAATCAATCAACTTTTCTTCAACCCCTCCCCCCTATTTGATTAACTCTACAGGAGTGTAGTCCGTACCCGGCGATTTACGGTTTTTTAATTTTTAAATTGCGCTTTTTACCTCATTAATTGTCGGTTCATTGATCATAGGTTCCGCCGTGAAGATCTCAAAATTTTCTAAGTCCCATAACAATAATAATCCTCAAATTTTTTATATTAAATTAAAAGAAAAAGGTATAAAAAAGATGTGTACACAAAAAAAATAAAAAAAATAAACTGTATTTTAAAAGGTTTTTTAAACAAAAAGAGAGATAGAAGAAAAAAGAACAAAATATTAATACATAAAAATAAGTATTACAATAAGATTATAAAACATAAATTTATACAAAACAAAATTAAAAAAAATGTATTTAAATAATATGTTTATACAATTAAATAGGGTAAGAATTTATGAGGATAGGTTCAATTCAGGCCAGGGGTTCCCAAAGTGGGCAATATCGCCCTTTGGTGAGCGATGAAGTTGTCCAGAGGGACGATGATGACATTAGGAAATTAACTTACAAAAGGCGATAAGCAATAAAGCAATATTTTGTCAGGAATCTTTATCTGGAAGTTTTCCTGTAGAAATACAAGACGTTAAGGACAAATTTTTACTATAATAGGAATGAATTTTTGTATTTCTTTTATTTGAGCTCTGTCAAAAAAATAAAGACTTCCCACCGTTGTGTGTGTGTGTGTGTGGCTTGGTATTCGAAATAAAAGAAATTTCTTTTAACAAAAAGAAGAAAAAAATATATTTGATGATTAATTCTGAGCAACAAACGATCTATTCGGACAAAAAAGAAAAAACCATTTCTTGTGAGTTTGTTTTCTATGTTATTTTAGGCCAAGGAGAAATTTTTGTTCTGAAATATGTTTAAGAACATGACAAAATAACAGAGATAAATTATAAGGGAAGAAGACGTATACACGCACATACACAGTAGGCCTTTAAAGTTTTCGTAAAAACATTTAATTGGCAAAGAATACAGAAAAATAACGATAATGTACTTTATTGTCTTAGAATATTAGTTTTTGTAACATTGTATAATAATTTAATAGAATAATTCATGCGCGAGATGCATCAATATTTAATGTTTAGATATTTCCGTTGATTTTTGTTTTCCTAAATTATTGCATAAATTATGCAAGTAAATTATTATTTGTTACAAATTCTACGTATTCTAAAGACTTTAAAAAATACCTTCGTATTGCTTGTTTACAAAAAATTAGTTGATCAACAATAATTACATAAGGCTATGTTTACAATTGATTTTAGTTATGAATACTACTTTCTACATTAACTGCATACGGTTTCAAAGAAAAATTAAAGATAAATTCGAAAAGTCATTAAAGAAACATTATATATATATGTTAAGGTGAATGCTTAATTTAATCGCCAAAACATAAGACACCATTTTTATAGAGCAGTTAATTTCCTACAAAAATTTGTATTGTGCACTTTTAAATAGTCATTTATTGTCGAGTTACAAAATTCATTAAAAAAGAATGAAATTTGTTTAAAACTAATCAAATTTAAATCTTCAATATCATTCAAATAGTGAGGTTTACGGAAAAAATACACCTTTTTTGTAGAACATTAAATTTCCTACAAAATTCGTCTAGAACATTTTTCTGTATAATCAATTAATGATAAAGGTATGAATTTTAATCCATTGGACTGAGAAAAAAATTAAAAACTGCGATGCGGAGGATCTTCCTATTATAATTAAGAGCTCATATTTGGTGAGAATTTTTTTAAGGTGCCTAGCAACCTATTTTTCCGTAGCACTTGTAAAAAAAAATGATTTTTATGACTCATCCTAATATATATATATATTACATATAATACAATATATATATATATATATATATTTACATTTACTTTAACTATTTACATATTACATAGAAATAATATTTAATAAATAAGACCATTAATTTTTAAATGTTAAATAATTATAATAATTTGATTAAATTATCAATGAGAGTTAATACATAGGTTCACATCTTACCGGCGAATAGATCTTTTACGTGTCCCATTATCGGTCATTTCCTAAACTTTCACTATTAACAATTCGTTAATACAGTATATAATAACTAATAAAGAGTACACTGTAACGATTCGTTTTTCGAGAGACGCGTGTGGATGCAAGCAAAGACTGCCAGTAAAACAGAACTGATCTAAAAACTCCTCGGGTACAGCCGTCTTTATAGGTTTTCAGGTTTAGGAGAAGGGGAACAATTCATTGAAAAATCTATTCAAATAGTGGGGAACAGCTGAAACGAAAAATTTCTAATTCTTAACCTTGAAGTCACCTGTTTTTCTTTATTTTTTTCTTTACCATAGAAAATAGGAAAGATCGAAATAGGAGAAGGTTCTTTGGAAAAGGTTCTTTGTAAAAGAACAATGAAGTTAACAATGTTAGTCTTCCTTTTGCAGTTAATGACGGTCCAAAAGACTTTCTAACTCATAAATCTTCACAATAATAATAATAGAAAATAATAGAAAAATAAAGGGAAAAAGAATATATTTCAAAAGCAAATAAATTATTGTAACATTTTTTTTATTTCTTCAAACAAGGTATTTAACTCATAAAATTTAAAATATATCTATAAAAATTTTTTTTATATGTTTTTGTAAGAAAAATCCATAGACATTTTTTAATAGAAGATAAATGACACATTTAAAAAGAAAAAAAAACACTACAATTCCCATTAAATTTCCAATAAAAATAATATAACTTACAGTAGAAGTATAGAAAAATAATATTTTAATAATACTATATAATAAATGATCCTACTTGTGATATTATGCATTTGTCTCATTCTCTTGATGCTTGGGTTTTTGAAGGTGTGTAAAAAAACGCCTACCATGTGTGATCAGTACAAATGATATTTTTCTCTTTCTCTTATTTTTTCATTTATTTTCATTTATTTGACTTCCTTTTTCTCGATTTATGACAACAAGAAATACTTTCTATATCTCGAGACATCTAATATTTAATCCTATATAACGGCGTTTATGTAAAATAAATAATATAGAAATATATTATTGTGTTTTAATAACGTGCATTATAATCATTATAAATGATACAAGAAGTGAGTTATTTGAATAATTTATCACGTCTTATATTAGGCGAGGACAACGATGACAATAAAATTGTAGAAAACTATACGAAAATAGACGAATCATACAACTAGGGTTAGAATGAGAGTAGCAAGGGGTAAAGGAAAACATAAACTGTGATATAATCCAAGTTGATTCACAGTTTAATGTAAACTTCGAAATGTTATAAAGGTTAATTTTTCATCTGATCGAAGTGTGTGTGTGTTTGGTCTGATGTATGTATGAGTAAGAATGCGTGTGCACGCGCGTGTATACATGTTAAAGTACGTTGATCGATAATTAATTATAAAAAATATCTATTAATTTAAAAAATATATTATATTAACGCTTTCACCCATTACTCAAATGATTGTTAATTATTCGACAAAATTACATTTATATTTTAATTTAAAAATATGTATTTATCTATTTACGTACTTTGCTCTTCGAAACCCATCGATAAACTGATTACATTGTTCTCTGTGAAAGTACTTTCATCGATTGTTCTAAAGAAGAATAAATTTCTATTTATTATGGGAATATTATTATTTTTTTATCATATGTAGATGTTACCTTCGGAGTATCATACTAACAAGAATCAATAATTGATAATTCACCGATTTTATAATAAGTTAAACTGATTGAAATTTTACTGTTTGATTTCGAATATAACGGTACACGTTTCATTAATACTTACCTCTATTTTTTATTATAATAATAATGTACTTCTGTAGTTTTAATAATTTAAAACATGATTACCTTAATCATTTCTCCATTTACTATACATGATAAATAATAAAAGATACTTCATACCAAATCCAAAGATACTTTAATATTTGCTGACTTTCATATATTCGATAGGATCTTCTGTAAATGTTTTCGATGATTTTCTATGAATTTGGAGAAAACCTAATGGGAGGTTAGAATTTGTCCACTTTTTTCTTTTCTCTCTTTTTTTCCTTATAATTTTCTTTTCAATTTTTTGTATTGTTTGTCTTTGATTTTTTTTTTTTTTTATTCAATATATTTTCTGGGGATATACTTTCATAGTATCTTAGGCAAAATGATGTATTTTATTTTACGTTATCATACTTGCTTCGATTTTTTTAATAAAAAATCTCCAAATCTCTTATTGTAGCGTTAGAAACGATTTCTATTATTTCGTATTAGAATTTAAATGAAGTGTCGAATATATTTACTGCAACGAATATTTTTATTTTAAAATGAATAATTAATATAATTATACTCATAAGCATAAGATGTATTTAATATTATATATCAAAATAAATATTATTATTAATCTTTATTATTTTATTTTTACATGTACGCATATATACGTCTTTTTTTTTATTCAAAATATTTTTAATTTTTTTACATGTAAATGTGATTAACATTTCTATACTCGTATTATTCCTACACTAAATAACACAATTTTAATAAAATTTGTAACACAATTTATTTAATAATTATGATTTAATTTTGTCGACAAAATATAAGCAAGAAACAATTTTTAAAATTATAAAGAAAAAATAGAAACATCAACAACAATATAAAAAGATCAAGCAATACTAGTATAACAAATTTTTTCCAATTTTCTTTTTATTTTTATTTATATATATGTGGGGTGCGAGAACGTGAGTGAGAACACTGAAGCATGTGTGGGCCAGAGAGTATCGTGTATAATCAAGCCGAAGATTAACAATGTAAAATAAATAGTTGAATATCGATAGTGAGAGAGTCGCACAAAGAAGTAGATTAAAGAAGGGAAACCAAGAGGCAGTCATCGTTTAGTAGCCGAGCAAAGAAGGCGTTTTTTTTCATCACTCTGTATCTTTACTTCTTTATATTAAATATATTGCATATCCGTGAAGAGAGGTTTTTCTTTCTACATCACCCTATTAATAACACCGCGGAATTCTTTCCTTTTTACTCGTTAGATATCCTTTAAGAAGACTAACAGGAGAAGGGGAATCCCACATATATATAGTATTTTCGTTAAAAATTAATTATAACGTTATTCGTAATTATTGATAAAGTCGATAAAATACGATTAGATAAAAGAATATAATAATATTTTAATAAGAATATAATAATAATTTAAATAATAATTTTATTATAAGTAATTAAAAAAAAATTTATACTAAGTAAATTCATTTTACATTATTTGTATCAACAATACGAATACGAATGAGAATTTATATTTTCTCGTTTCTCCTTATTTATAGTCTCGTTACATGTAGCTTTCAAGATATGTTCTCTCTCTCTCCCTCTCTCTCTCATTCTCTTATTTACTAGCATAAAACTGTACCTTTTCATGAAGGAGTCCGTGAATGAAGAAATATGACATTAATAAAACGAACGACGAAAACTGCTGTCACTATTATCATTCACCCAGCTCCTCCTTGCCCCAACTAATCCACTTAAAATACTAACATTGTATCACATCATTGCATACTATTATTGCTAGCAAATTTTAATTATTCCTTTTTTTCTTTTTTTCGAAGAACGTATTAATAGTTGAACACGTGTTTTTTCATTAATCCGACCTACTATATCACTTTTGTCATTAAACCATTTGACACCCTCCGACCACCCCGATCGTCCTTTGAGAAGTTCTTCTTTAAAGAAAAAAGAAAAGAATTCATTTTCTTACGAGAAAAAATTTTAAACGAGCAGAATTATTTTTTTCTATTACATTGTAATTTTCAATAATACTATTGTGGGGGTAGAAGCATCCAGTGAAGCATGATTATGTGCGTGCTTATGTGTGACAAGGCGTTTAAGCACAAAAGTAAGCTCGGCACGTGGCAGAATGTTCGCTTGCGCAAGAAGATGGCGACGAAGCAAGAAAGCTTCGAGAAACAACAAGGACGGCGCTTGAATTTGTTTAACCTTCACTGATGCAGGGTGGGGGCGTAAACATATAAGGATACTGCAAGCATGCGTGCGCCAGAGAGTTTAATAATGAGTCTTCGGGAATAGTGAGTTTTTGGATTAACAGCTAGTTGTAAGATTTATTGCGAGCTTTGCGGGTCTTTGAAAGATTGCAAATTCAAAAACGATTAGTTCTTAATTGTGTCGTAAAGATTATATCTTTTGTATCTTAAACGGTTTCGGAAAAACGGGGAAATTAAATATCCCTAACTGAATAGTATAGAACAATTGATTTCCCTAAACTATTATTCATTTTTTTTTTTTAGGATAGAAAAAGGTACGTGGAATGAATGTAGAGAGTTGAAACAAAATACATAGATATTTTTTATATCTATAAGTCTGGAATGTAAAATTTTTTAACATGAATTTTAAAAACTCGTATTGAAAAAGGTCAAGAACTTCGTTCTAAAGATCTATTCTTGAGTTATTTTTCTATACAGTTATCAAAACTTTTCTATTTTTCAAGAAAAGGACACAATTAGGTTAGTCAGAATTAATGTTACAAAAGAAATGATAGATAATTTCCAATGGTAGACCGTAAATAAATCAAAATTTTTCTACCTGATTTTGTTCTTGTTTTTTTTTCTTTTTTTTTTCTTTTTTTCTGTTTATTTAAATTCACAACTGACTTTAATCACGTTTACAATTTAAATCTATAGAAGAATTAATTTTTATATTTTTTTAGGTATTTTTTTGTCAAATATTAAATATTTTCCCATACAGATAGTCTTAATAAATAATTATTGTTTATAAATGATTCATAAACGACTAATTCATGAGAAAGTTATATTAAAAAAAAAAATTAAATAGTAGAATATATTATAAAAAATAAAATCACCTAAGTATTACTTCATTAAATAATTTTTTTTATAAAAAAGTCATTTGAAACGATTTTACTGCAGAAAATTTGTTAAAACTGCAAATTCATTTCTCTCCTCAATATATTAGAATAATACTTTTTTTTTTTTAGTTTACGATTATAAATATTCGTTTCCTTTTTATCATACCTATTTCTAAATATGGTATAAATCTTGGCGATTAAATTAAGCGTTCAAAAGATATTCATCGTCAAACTTTTTTGTTAAAGAGCATCAAAAAAATTACCCTACTTGCAACAAAAAATTGTTTAAAAATTAATAACTCAGTTGAAAATTAAAATAAAAAACTTTTTTATAACTAATTGGACATTTCTTTTCTCTAAAACTAAAACATATCATAATATATTTATAATGAAAACTTTGCTTTTTTTATTAATAAATAATTAACTAAGCAATAAATAATGTACAATTTATTTTTTTAAATGTAGACAAAGATACTTACACATAAAAAAAAACTTGCAATATATTTTGAAGTTTCTCAGTTGATAAAAACTAAAATTCGTGTAAATTTTCTCAAAACTTATAAATTAAATTGAAATTTTTCGAATATCTAATCAAAAACATTTAAAATCAGTACACATGAAAGTTTGATGATGAATATCTTTTGAAAGACTAATTTAATCGCCAAAACATACGATTCCATTTTTATAGAGCAGTTAATTTTTCTACAAACATTTGTATTGCGCAGTTTTTAATAGTCATTTATTGTCGAGTTATAAACTTCATAAACAAAAAAGAAATTTGTCTTAAAGTAATCAAACTTATTAAATCTTCCATATCATTCAAATAGTGAGGTTTACGGAAAAAATATAAGATACCTTTTTCGTAGAGAATTAGATTTCCTACAAAATTCGTTCAGAACATTTTTCTGTACAGTAAATAAATGATGAGGTATGAATTTTAATCTATTGGACTGAGAAAAAAATAAAAAACTGCGATGCGGAGGATCTTCCTATTATAATTAAGAGCTCATATTTGGTGAGAATTTTTTTAAGGTGCCTAGCAACCTATTTTTCCGTAGCACTTGTAGAAAAAAAAATAATTGATTTTTTTGACCCACCCTAATATATATATATATATATAAAATTCCTTTAACTGTTTACAACCGAGTAATTAAAATCAGTTAAATTTAACTAATATATGAATACTTTGATATCAGTTTATGTTAATGACGAAATGTCCGTTTTTCTAATGCTAATAAATATATATTTTTTTTATTAGTTAGAAAAAATCTATACTTTTAGATTTTAATTAAATACTTAAATAAACTTAGAAAATAAAAAATAGTGTGTCAAAGTATTAAATTTTAATGATTTCACTATCATACTAATATAGAATAAATCTCAACTTGTATTTATGTTACATTTAGGTTTTGTGGAAAAGGCTGCTGCTGTGGAGGATGTAATAGCCAATTTCTTCATGTTGAATCTACTCGCCATCAATCAGGAACTTCTGAAGCAGAGATATTACCATCCAATACTTCTTGTCGCTTTTTCTTAATTGGCACATGCAAGTATGATAGTGCGTGTAATTTTCGTCATGACTCTGAACCTGCTAATGACGCATGTATACAAAACAATTTACAAGAGAGTTCTTCGATAAAGAAACATACTGTCCCTACTGCAGCTTCAATGCAGTTAAAAAATACGTATGTAACCTATACTCACTTATGTAACAATTGTATTTCAAAAATAATCTTTGATTTTATCTCTCAGATAATAAATCGCAAATCTTAGTATCTGATTGATAATAATTGTATACGTTTAACATGTTTAGTACGGGACCTATTTTGTTTCACTTTTTTCTGACCATGATAATCCGTTAGGCAAAGATATACAAAGGAAGATCAGTCATTGGTGACTTACGCAACTTGAACATAAAGTCTGCTGTCAACCACTATTGATTGACGTATCGTTGAATCTGTTAACACTTTGCCGACCGCTTACTTCTCGTTTCGACTTTCGGCTGCCAACGTGAGATTTTAGTATGTTATTTTTAATGGTATAGACTTTAGAAATTTACAAACATAAAAATCGATTTTTTTTACAAAATTTTACACTAGTAATGGCCCTTAAAAACGGCTGGTGAGGAGCGAAGTAATCCGAATTACTGCTGCCATCTTAAAGTGAAAAAATTTTTACGAAACGTACGGACGACAAAGTGTTAATATGGAGAATATCTTTCAATATGTTTAGAAAATATATTTTTTTGAAATAGTTTTTTGCCATTCGAAAATAATAATACTAGAATTATTTGTGTTTGCAGCATGAGTAGTATTCATGTGGATGAAAAATTGGTTAAAGCTTCTGATTTTTTATCATCGACTGTCTCATCAGTTGCTGGTTCTTCTACATCCAACAACGAATTGTTTAATAATTCAGGAACATCAACTAGTACATCCAAACCTATTCCATATGCTCAAGTTTTAAATCCATCAGTTCAAGCATTCGATCCTTCTGATATTCAACGTAGCAAAGAAATGTCTTGCGGCATCTGTTTTGAAAAAATAATGGAAAAGTTACCAAACGAACAAACGTTTGGTATTTTGCCAAACTGTAATCATTGTTATTGTTTAAACTGCATTAAAGAATGGAGAAAAGCTAAAGAATTTAAAATTGAAATAAGTACAGCTTGTCCAGAATGCCGTATTATTTCCGAATTTGTATATCCTAGTAAGTATTGGATTGATTCAAAAGAAGAAAAAGAAAAATTGATCATGGATTATAAAAATGCGTTAAGGTAAGAGAAATAAAAAAAATATATTTTATATTATTCTTTTCTTTCCAAATATGTAATAAATTGTACTTATTGCAGTACCAAGAATTGTAAATATTTTAAAAAATATCGTGGGTTATGTCCACATGGCAATAAATGCTTGTGGTTACACGCTTTACCAGATGGTACTAAAATAAAGTTTGGTCCACGCCGTAATTCGGATAACGATGTCCTGCATTTATCATCCATGTTAAATAATAGTAAGTATAATTTATTATTAATTATACTAACTAATTAACAAAGTTAAAAAAGTATACTCGTCATGAGGAAGTAGCAGGATATTGTCATGACTAGTATACTCGTCCTGAGTAAAACTTAGTTATTATTTGCTATTTACATTATAACTTTTTTTGACAAACAAAACATATTCTCAAATTTATGTATGTGTAAGGAGAAATTAAATATTTGTAAATAAATATTTTTTTATTTTTTTAGTATGGGAAAATTAGCTAGAACTCAAATGGCATTGAACATTATATTTTCATCAAGGCTATTCAATACAAAGATTTGTATTGTAGTAGAAGAGGACCTATGGAGATGTATTCAAAAAAGTGTTTAACGTGGTCCTTCAATATCATTCCTTCAGGGTTACCTCAGTAAAAACAAAGAGAGCTTATATTAAATGTATCAATTTTCGTTAATTATATACATTAGAAACTTTATTGTACATTATTTTTATTAAAAACTATTTATTATGTATAGATTTGTTTTTATTTAATTTCTTAGTTTCCTATTCTATAAACAATTTAGCGTAGAATTATGAATTTCTACAATATTAACACTTGGGAAAATCAAAATATATATTCGTCGCATCAAATAAAGCATGTTATGTTCAACCAAAATTGGAAATATTTACTGATTAATATATATATATATATATATATATATATATATAATATTTCTTTAATGACTTTTCGAATTTATCTTTAATTTTTCTTTGAAATCGTATGCAGTTAATGTAGAAAGTAGTATTCGTAACTAAAATCAATTGTAAACATAGCCTTATGTAATTATTGTTGATCAACTAATTTTTTGTAAACAAGCAATACGAAGGTATTTTTTAAAGTCTTTAGAATACGTAGAATTTGTAACAAATAATAATTTACTTGCATAATTTATGCAATAATTTAGGAAAACAAAAATCAACGGAAATATCTAAACATTAAATATTGATGCATCTCGCGCATGAATTATTCTATTAAATTATTATACAATGTTACAAAAACTAATATTCTAAGACAATAAAGTACATTATCGTTATTTTTCTGTATTCTTTGCCAATTAAATGTTTTTACGAAAACTTTAAAGGCCTACTGTGTATGTGCGTGTATACGTCTTCTTCCCTTATAATTTATCTCTGTTATTTTGTCATGTTCTTAAACATATTTCAGAACAAAAATTTCTCCTTGGCCTAAAATAACATAGAAAACAAACTCACAAGAAATGTTTTTTTCTTTTTTGTCCGAATAGATCGTTTGTTGCTCAGAATTAATCATCAAATATATTTTTTTCTTCTTTTTGTTAAAAGAAATTTCTTTTATTTCGAATACCAAGCCACACACACACACACACAACGGTGGGAAGTCTTTATTTTTTTGACAGAGCTCAAATAAAAGAAATACAAAAATTCATTCCTATTATAGTAAAAATTTGTCCTGAATAATGTCTTGAATTTCTACAGAAAAACTTCCAGATAAAGATTACTTCTTTATAAAAAGAAATCCTCATGAATAATAGCACCTCTTCATCATTAGATCTTTTCAAAAATTTCGATTTGCTATTGTGCCGAAATTCGTTACACTTTCTCTGGTAATATTTTATAATATCTTCTTATACTATTGATTTTGTTTTTTTACTACAGATGTGTTTGTCTACAGATTTTTTTCCCCACTAATCCTTTTTGATAGGCGTGGTCAAGCTTAGCTTCTCCCATTTTAGTGAGAGTTGGGCTTTCCCTACTCTGTTCTCAAGTTTCAAACGTTTTTGGACTAGCATTTTTAATGTCACATGTCAATCGAGGTCATTCGTTGTATTCATTATATTATTTAAATAATTTTTTATCATTTGTTAAATTTCTTTAATTTTTTTCCTCATTTCTTTTTTGCTAAACACAGACTTTTTACTGAAATTGCATATTTTATAATAAATATTCAAATAAATACAAAAGACTAATTATATAGTGAAAAATAAATATTGGAAAATTAGCTAGAACTCAAATGGCATTGAACATCATTTTCACCAAGGCTATGCAACAGAAAGATTTTTATTGTAGTAGAAGAGGACTTACGAAGATATATTCGGAAAAGTATTTGACGAGGTCTTTCAATGTCATCCTTTCAAAGATACCTCAGAAAAAATGAAGACAGTTAGTATTAAAAATATCAGTTTTTGTTAATAGTATAAATTAGAAATTTTATAGTGACTTTTATTTTCAATAAAAATTATATATTTATTATGTACATATTATGGATTTTACTGAAGTAAAATTTTCCGGCTTTCCGTAAATAAGACCAATGGGCAGCGGACAGGAAATAAACGGATAAACGTGGAAAGGCTTACCGAAGGAGAAAACGGAACAAAGTACGCGGCCAAAGTAACGAAATGACTCGCGTCCACAAAGAAAATTGACAAAGGTGATGATAGTACGGATAAAAAATGGGAAAACATACGCGACGCGACATTCAAATCGGCGGAAGCCATCGTTGGTTTTTATAAAAAACACAAAATCAAACCGTGGTTCGACGAAGAATGCGAGTCAGCCATCAAAGTCCGAAACGAAGCGTGAATCACATGATACACGAAACACGGATCTAACCAGGGACCAATTTTATAATATTAGGCAAGTAACTCATAACTAAATTAAGAACAAAAATCGACAATTTTTAACACAAAAAGTTGAAGAAATAGTTGAAAATTGTCAAGGCAGTAACGTTAGTGGTATTTACGCGGGGATAAATAGACTCAGAAAAGGATTCAAAGCTAGGACGGAACTAGTAAAAGATACAAACAATAATTTAATTTAGGATGCAACGGGGGTATTGAATACGTGGAAAAATTATTTTGATCGGTTATTAAATGTAGATTCCAAAAAGAACCAGGAAACTTAGAATTTTGAGTTCCACACGATCTAACCTATGGTTAGTGAGCCGATTGTTTTAGAGTTAAATAGCGGGACTAAAAAGCTAAAAAATCATAAGTCCTCGAGTAACGACTTGATTCCTGCGGAGCTAATAAAATAGGGGGAAAGTAGATTGATTGAAGAAATTTTGGAACTAATTAAATTAATATGAAATAAGGAAGCATTACGGAACAATGGAAAGAGTCAATTATTATTCCAATCTTTAGAAAGAGCGAAAAAATAATAGTAGTAATTACCGGGATATCTAACTTTTACCTGCGTGCTATAAAATCTTATCGAATATCTTACCAGCGAGGATAGTTCTGTATGCGGACGAGATAATACGTGACCATTTGTGCGGTTTTAGGAAAAATAGATCGACTACAGATTAAATCTTAATTATTCGGCAGATCTTAGAGAAAAAATAGGAATTTAATCAGTTGGTACACCAACTTTATATAGATTTTCAAAAAGCATACGATTTGGTAAAAGGAGAAAAAATGCTCGAATTCCTAATACGACAGGGGATATCAAGAAAATTGGTCAACCTTGTTCAACTTTGCCTAAAGAAAACTAGGAGTAAAGTGAGAATAGTTAATCAAATGTCGGAAACTTTTAGTATTCATAGCGTGTTAGAGCAGACGGACGCATTGTCACCACTTTCACCTCTTTCATTGTCCAGGCGCTTAAAAATCAGGATATACAGGACAATCATCCTACTAGTAGTCCTTTATGGTAGCGAAATGTGGTAGCTTACAAAAAGAAATTTAGAGTTTTCGCGAAAACAAAGTCCTTCGTAAAATCTTCGGGGCAAATCGCGACAGGGAGTCGTTTGAATAGAGAAAACTTAATAACGTAAAAGTATACCGATTGTACAACAAACCGGGCATCGGTTTTATTTATTACGACATGAACGTCGTAAAATTTCGCTGATTAGGATGAGACGGTTCCGGAAATTTTTTGATGATCTGTTTTTTTAACATTTTTTTAATGCATACCCGCCGCACCAATCGCCCCTCTGAGCCGCTTCATTGCCCACCAGGTGGCAATATCGCCCACTTTGGGAACAAAAATATAGTTATAGGAGATTTTTATTCTAATTCTTATTTCTTTCTATGTGAAAAAACTTATTTATTTTTGACATACTTTCTTGTTTATTATTACAAAATTTATTGCAATTGTTAAAAAAGGATAGACATTAATCCACAATTTCTTCTATTCCTAATGTAAGATTTAAATTTACGCGCCTAGATATAATAGAAATATGGCTAATAGGTTAAAACAATAAATGGATACGAAGCGTATTCGGGATAGAACATTCGATATAGATCAGTCGATAAGCGCGGACGTATAAAGAGAAATATCATAGTTGAATATTGTTAATTATACTATTTTATATCAATTATAAAGTTTAATAAAAGTAAAATTGTAATACTGTTGCAAATAATATAATATAAACCCTGCCGAACTCGCTGCATATTTTCTCAATACTAAGAGAAAATTTAACAGCAATTACATGAGATAAAAAATCAAACATATTAAAAAAACTATTAATGATTAACTAAAAGAAACCTGGAGAAACTACTTGCTTCATGTGTTCAAGCAGTTCGTTTCTCAAATGTCGATCCTCTTTTATTACCTCTTTAAATGATAAGATGTCCTGAACATTCAAACGATTAAATTTTATAAAGACTATAGAGTCATGTAAGGCAAGTGTGCGCATTTTTTTTTTTTAATTATCATAAAATGATAATATTTGTATGAAATAAATTGAAAAAAATTTATTTATTTAAAGACTTTATTATTTTATCAATTAAAATCAAAAAATTAATTTATCAATTACATAACTTGAAATAAAGTTTACATAATGGTAATTTTAGAAAAAAATTAAAATAAAACTTAGTCAGAGTGCGTACACTTACCTCAATATCGGGGTATATGTGCGCAGCACTGCGGGTAAGTGTACGCACTTATAATAACTTAAACGGTAGCTTGTTAAATATAGTAAAACTATATTTAATGATATAAATATTATTTTTTATCAACATTTACCATTATTTATTTTATTTTTAATATTTATATATCAAATATATACTTTCACAAATACTATCTATCTCAATTTATATCGAGAAAATTATTATATATTATTATTATTATAATTTTATTATTTATTTGTTCAGCTGCTTTTATTTTACTCAAACCAACAGTAATCAATCTCTTAGCAGCATCAAATTGATCACTTGAAACAACGGATCTATGTGGAGCCATTTGCTTTTAATTTCGAGGCATTATTGTTTATTTAGATAATATATAACTTAAAAAATATCATGTAGGCAGATCACACGTGTTAGAAGTGAAACCTTCGAAAAACTAAGTTTCGAGAGAATAAGACAAATGCATAATATCACAAGTAGGATCATTTATTATATAGTATTATTAAAATATTATTTTTCTATACTTCTACTGTAAGTTATATTATTATTATTGGAAATTTAATGGGAATTATAGTGTTTTTTTTCTTTTTAAATGTGTCATTTATCTTCTATTAAAAAATGTCTATGGATTTTTCTTACAAAAACATATAAAAAAATTTTTATAGATATATTTTAAATTTTATGAGTTAAATACCTTGTTTGAAGAAATAAAAAAAATGTTACAATAATTTATTTGCTTTTGAAATATATTCTTTTTCCCTTTATTTTTCTATTATTTTCTATTATTATTATTGTGAAGATTTCTGAGTTAGAAAGTCTTTCGGACCGTCATTAACTGCAAAAGGAAGACTAACATTGTTAACTTCATTGTTCTTTTACAAAGAACCTTTTCCAAAGAACCTTCTCCTATTTCGACCTTTCCTATTTTCTATGGTAAAGAAAAAAATAAAGAAAAACAGGTGACTTCAAGGTTAAGAATTAGAAATTTTTCGTTTCAGCTTTTCCCCCACTATTTGAATAGATTTTTTAATGAATTGTTCCCCCCTCTCCTAAACCTGAAAACCTATAAAGACGGCTCTACCCGAGGAATTTTTAGATCAGTTCTGTTTTACTGGAAGTCTTTGCTGGCATTCACACGCGTCTCTCGAAAAACGAATCGTTACAGTGTACTATTCATTATTTATTATTTATAGTATTGACGAATTGTTAATAGTGAAAGTTTGAGAAAATGGCCGATAATGGGACACCTGAATTATTTATTTGCCCGTAAGATGTGAACTTATATATTACTTCTAATTGATAATTTTATCAAATTATTATAAACTATCTTAACATTTTTAAAAAAATTGTCCTATTTAGGAAATACTATTTGTATATAATATGTAAAAAGTTAAAGTAAATATAAAAAATATATATATATATATATATATATATATATATATATATATATATATATATATATAAGCAATTTATTTAACTATTTACAACCGTGTAATTAAAATCAGTTAAATTTTACTAATATATGAATGCTAAGATATCAGTTCATTTTTATCATGAAATGTCCGCTTACTTATGCTAATAAATATGCTTAGTTTTATTTATTTGAAAAAAATCTATATTTTTAGACTTTAATTAAATACTTAATACAACTGGCAAAATAAATTATAGTGTATCAAAGTAAAGAATTTTAATGACTTTAATATATCATACTTATATAGAATTAATCTTAACATGTATATTTATATTCATTTCTTGTATCTATGTTTCATTTAGGCTTTTTGAAAAAGGCTGCTGCCAAGCAGGAAATAATTGCCGATTTCGTCATGACTTCGAACCCCCTAATGACGACGCTTGTATACCAAGATATTTACGAGGAAAGTTAAAGCTACGACGTCCTAACATTACTGCAACTTCAATGAAGTTAACAAATACGTATGTAACACATATACTGTTTTATGTAACAACTATATTTAAAAAGTAATCCCCGATTTGATCTTTCAGATAATAAAGCACAGATCTTAATATCTTATTGATAATAATTGAAAACATTTAACACGCTAAGCAATAAAGCTATTTTGTTTATTTTTTTGTTCAGATCATAATAATCCGTTATGCAGGAATTAAAATATAAAATACAATAATATAAAAAATACAAAATAACATTCCGGTATACACAGGAATATCAGTCATTGGTGACTTACGCAACTTGAACATAAAGTCTGCTGTCAATCTTTAATGACTGACGTAACGTTTAATCTGTAAACACTTTGCCGACCGCTTGCTTCTCGCTTCGACTTAACGCTGTCAACTTTAGATTTTAGTATGTTAATTTTAAAGGTATAGACTATTGAAATATACAAACAGAGAAATCATTTTTTTCCAAATTTTACACTAGTGGTGGCCCTTAAGAACGGCTGGTTAGAAGCGAAGTAATCTAAATTACTGCTGCCGGTTATAAGTGAAAAAATTTTTACGGAACGTACGGACGACAAAGTGTTAATATATCTTTCAATATATTTAGAAAACACATTTTCTTCAAATAGTTTCTTTCCATTAGAAAAAAATAATAATACCAGAATTATTTATGTTTGCAGCACGAGAAGTATTCATGTGGATGAAAAATTGGTTAAAGCTCCTGAATTTATATTATCGACTACCTCATCAGTTGCTGGTTCTTCTACATCCAACAACGAAATGTTTAATACTTCAGAAACATCAATTGATAAATCCAAACCTCTTTCATATGCTCAAATGGAAAGTCCATCAGATCCACCAGCTTCTGATATTTTGGTGTCTATTCCTTGCCGACCTTTTAACAGATGTCCATATTTCACATCTACAGGGCTATGTAAAACCAACGGCCCATATTTATATGTTGTAAGTATATATATTTATAAGTTATAAGTTATTTACTCTTTTATTAGTATTTGTTAATTTCTTGAAATTTAATAGAAGTTGAGATAATATACTATTTGATATCAGATTTTATAAATATACCTATTAACATATTGAATAAATTACTGAGCTCGCGGGTGTTGTCTAAGCACTTAAAGATCAGAACATACAGTGCGATCATCCTACCGGTAGTCCTTTATGATAGCGAAATGTGGTCACTTACGTTACGGAACGAGAAGAAATTTAGGGTTATCGAAAATAGAATTCTTCGTAAAATTTTCGGTGCAAAACGCAACAAGGAAAACGGGTTTGAATGGAGAAAACTTAATAACGTAGAAATACACCGATTGTAAAACAAATCGGGCATCATTAACGTCGTAAAATTTCGCTAATTCGCGATGGGCAAGTCACGTTGGGCGCATGTAGAAGGGGCAAATTGCGCAAAACATACTGATCAGTATACCGAACGGGAAAAGATCAGAGGTAAATAGGAAACTGAGACATAGATGAATGAACAATATTAGTAGGGAAATTGAAGAAATATGCTAGGACTATCGCGAATATAGGAGTCGTGCTCAGTAACGGGTATCTACACTGGCGTGATTTAATATTTTCTGCCATGAACTTTTTAATTCTTAACTTTTAATTCTTAACTACTATTAATATTATTAAATAATAATAATAGTAATAAAAATAATAATAATAAGAAGAATAATAATCTATTATCATATTAGAGTATACTTGGTAATAACAAACTAGCATTTAAAGTAATATCTATCTGAATTGTAACAAAATATTTTAACATGATATATTTTTTTTTTCTATAGGCATGTATTAAAAAACATGAAGTTGACAAGGAGGTATTATTTATTTATCAACGTAGCAAAGAAATGTCTTGCGGTATCTGTTATGAAAAAATAATGGAAAAGTCAGCAAGCGATCGAAAGTTTGGTATTTTGCCAAACTGTAATCATTGTTATTGTTTAAACTGCATTACAAAATGGAAATTACATAAAAACTTTGAAAAGAAAATAAGAAAAGCTTGTCCAGAATGCCGTGTCATCTCCGAAATGGTATATCCTAGTATGTATTGGGTTGATGCAAAAGAAGAAAAAGAAAAATTGATAATGAATTATAAAAATGCATTAAGGTAAAAGAAATAAAAAAATACATTTTATATTATTCTTTTCTCTTTCCAAATATATAATAAAATTTGTTTCTTATAGTATTACGGATTGCAAATACTTCAATAAAGGTCTTGGAAAATGTCCACTGGGTAATAAATGCATGATGCTACACGCTTTACCAGATGGTACTAAAATAGACATTGGTCCACCTAGTAATTCGGATCATGATTCGAAGACCACTTCAGATCAAAAGGATGAGGACAGAAAGATTACCTACTATCCATCGTTAAGGATGACCGGGACGACCGGAACGACCGGGAGGACCGCAAGGGCTGCAAGGACTGCTAGGTCTGCAAGGACCGGTAGACTATAGTTATAATAAATGTACATTAAATGACATGTATTTATTGTTATATTTAAATAATTATTGAATTTATATTAATTTTCCATTAAAATAGAAATATTTTCAAATAGAAGAAATATGAAACGTTCCCTCAAAAAAAATACACAATACTTGCGATTATATTTAAAATTAAAATAATATAACTTACTGTAAAAAAATATAGAAAAACAATAAACCAACCTACGCGATTAAAAGACAAATGCACAGTATTAAGAGTAATATAATTGTAGGGTTTGATTATTATAATATTATTATCATATATAACAAAATGCACGGGTATGATCTTGGGATGGGCTAGCTGACAAAAACTATCACTATCCAAATTGTATCAATTAAGATAGAATGCTGAATCCTATAGCCATAGATAGTCACTATAGTCGTAGAATGTTCATCTACCTAAAGATACCCTCTATTGTAAACTAATTAAATATAATATATCCTTTTCTGAAATTCAGATAGATGTTGGTTTTTCTGTGAATTTGAGATATCTTTATCATGGGTCAGCACACATAAGTATTTTTTGTGATCCATAGTTTCGGTGTAGAGTTCATGATTCGGAAAAGAATACTATCCAAGATAAAAGATATTAGATTTGTAAATGAAAGATTAGGATTGCTCGTATTGCAAGGTTGATGGTACAAGATTGCGATTATTATTGTACACGCGCCGACGGAAGCTAAAGAGGACGAAATTAAAGACGGGTTCTACGAGGAACTCGAGCGCGTCGTGGATCAATTGCCGAGATATTATATGCAGCAGATAGTCGTTAAGGATTTTAACGCAAAAATCAATAAAGAAAATATATTTAAAACAACATTCGGGCCAAATTGTCTTCATGAGGAAAGTAATTGTAACGGAGAAGGTAACAATAATTGAAAAAGTCGTATAAATATATAAATCTCCGAAATGCGTACGATTCGGTAAAACGAGAAAAAATACTCGAATTCCTAATACGACGAGGATACCAAGAAAATTGGTCAATCTGGTTCAAACTTGCCTAAAGGAAACTAGGGGTAACCAGTGAGGATAGGTAACCAAACGTCGGAAGATTTTAGTATCTATAGCAGGTTAAGACATGAGGACGCATTGTAACCTCTTGTGATCAATTTAGTACTGGAAATCGCTGTCAAAGAACTACAGAAAAGTAAAGAAGGTCTACAGTTGAACGCGACAACACAATTGTTGACATACGCGGACGATATTACTTTGTTAGGGGACAAAGAAGAGTCATTAATTAATAACGCGAAAATATTAATACTAAAAAATATAATACTAAAGATCTGGGACTGCAAATAAGCGTGGAAAAAATCAAATATTTGATAACCGATAGAGTTTAGAATATGCCTAGTACTGGGACTTTGGTCATCCGGGATAAAATTTTTAATCAGATCAGTAACTTTAGGTATTTAGGATCGATCATAAAGCAGACGAACAAAATTAACGAAGAACTTAAGAAAAGAATCAATTTAGTCAAATCATGTATTTATTCGGTTACCAAATTACTCAGCTCGCAGATACTGTATAGGCGATTAAAAATCAGGATATACAGGGCAATCATCCTGCTAGTAGTCCTTTATGGTAGCAAAACGTGGTCGCTTACGTTACGGGACGAAAAGAAATTTAGGGTTTTCGAAAATAAAATTCTTCGTAAAATCTTCGGTGCAAAATGCGATGAGGAAACGGGCGAATAGAGAAAACTCCATAACGTAGTAGTACATCGATTGTACAACAAACCGGACATTATTAACGTCGTAAATTCACGCCGAGTAAGATGGGCTGGTCACTTGGCGCGCATGGGGGAGGATCTAACGGCGCACAAATTATTGGTCAGTATACCGAACTGGAAAAGATTAATGGGTAGACCCAAACCTAGACGGGAGGATAATATTAGAAGGAACTTAAAAGAAATAGGATACGAAGACCACGAATGGAAGGATCGCGTTCAGGGACAGAAATAATGGCGGCATTTGATATTTGCGGCAATGAACTTTCGAGTTCCTAATGCTAATTAATAATAATAATAATAATAATAATAATAATAATAATAATAATAATAATAATAATAATAATAATAATAATAATAATAATAATAATAATTAAGGAATAATTTGATATTCGGTGGCTTGAAGTAATTGATGCGTGTGCGTGTGTTATTGAGATGTCGAGGATGGATGTCGCAGTCGCCCACCTCGAGAAGCGATATCGTCGTAACTTTCAGCGGACCGCTATTGCAATCGAATTCTTCTACGATGCTTATGATTGCGAGAACCGGGATGAATTAAAGAGCCATTTTTAAATCTACAATATCGTAGTTATCAAATTTTTATGATCGAGGAAGAAGAATATGTTATTATATGTATATATTGTGTTGAATTCTACGCAGTATTCTTTATTCTGCGTTTATTTACCATTTCTACAAAATGCAATCGATACTTTTATGTATATAAATAATATCCGTGATCCGGTGTGGGACACATAGTGTTTTTGTTCTATCGATGGGCGGTCCTTCTTAATCTTTGTTTTCTTTATCCCTACCAAGGAGCAGCTGCATCTTAAGTGCTTGGCGAAGAAATATTTTTCTTTTGGTTTATTCGTTATTCGTTATTCCTTTTTCTATTCCTGATAGAGTAAAGACGTGCTTCCACCTTATCATATAAAAAAAGAGAAAATTGTGTTATAAGAAAAAGTATTTTTAATCTCCCCTATAACTCAATATATTGTTTATGTATATTTAGAAAATTTGTATACTTGCATGTGACGCAATCCTATTCTAAATGTGGAATATGGTCCGTCTTTATTTCCAGGTTTAGCCAGTAATTAAACAAGTTAATTATATCAAAAGTGTATCATTTATTCAAACGTTTAGGTAGCCTTATAAACTAATTTGTTCTCCTGATACGCCTACCTGATTAAAGCTTGTTTAAACATCGGACAAAGTATCCTAAGCCGATCATTTGTTCTCTCGAATAAAATATATTAACACACAAATACAATTGAAATAAATATCCCACAATTTCTTATAATACAAAAGAAGAAAAATAAAAGAAACAAAAAGGGATCTATTCGAAAATTTTAAAAGAATATTTACACACAAAAAATACACCTTCAAATATTTATTTTCCACCTTGGCAGTTGATGTTTCATCGTTTCTTCTGCACCCCTCCAATTTTGTTCGAATAACGTGTTATTCTAAAATAAATTAATTAATCTTCGAAAATAAATAAAGACTTTTCTTATATTTGTTACTTATTAATCTTAATCAGTAATTAAAGCTTCCTACGCTTGTTATAATAAAAAAAAAGTATTTAAAGTGTTTGAAAATACATTAAAAGAGAGAAATAAATGAAAAAATTTTATATAACAAAAAATTTTTTTTTAATTTTCAAAACTCGAAAAAAAAAACAGTAGTTATCGAAGGTCCACGGCCAGACCAACCTAAAAAGTTGTGGAATTAGTAGTAGTTTGCTGCAAAAAATTTTGAAGAAAATCAAAATATGCACTTACTTTAAAAATGCAATTTAAAGTTTAAATATTTAAAATTACGTATTAAGAAACTTTAAATAATTTTTTTGAATTTTTTTTTCGAATAGTACATTGAAAAACCAAACTTTTTTGTAGAATGGTAATTTTCATTTAGATAAGTTTTAAAAAAGTTACGGTCTAAAAACTACAGAAAGAGCTGGTTTTTTTTTAAATTCGATATATTTGGAAGGGATTTTAATTAGATTTCCAATGAAAAAAATCTTCTAACGAAACGCATCGTTTATTAATTATTTTTACACATGTAGATTTTTTCGATTTCATATAAACTAATTCATATAACCATATTTTTTTCTTTTTTCTTTTCAATAAACACGTACGAAGAATCGTATTACAATTTTGTTTTACGAAAATAATAAAATAAAAAAATGGTACATATAATGATTTTTCTATATAATTTTATTAATTATAATATAGAATTATTGTCGAATACATAGATAAATAATATATACAAATAATCGAATAATCGTCGATACGATTTTCATCGATTTCACTTGTACTCAGACATGTACGCGGTGCAGCATTACGAAGATTACAACGTTGCATTGGCGTTAACGGTCACCACTTCGAACATCTTCTGCACTGTAAGAAACTTTGTTTTCTGTGACATTTGACCTTGCATGACCAAAAATAATAGCTCGTTGAATTCGTTTCAACATTTGCCATTACATCCCATTAAAAAAAAAATATAATATTAACCTAAAAAATGCAGATGACCTTGAAATCTCCACTATGCTTCCACCCGCGCAAAAAACATTCAAGCCAAAACATGCCCCTCATCATGCCGTGTAAGTTGCGTACATAAAATTTTTCATATTGCTATAAACAACGACAATATTCTAACTGGACAGAGATATTGCTCCACCCTGTATATGTATATATAAGAATATAAAATATTATTTTGATGAAATTAAAGAAATATATTTTACGATTTATTTCTTAAATTATACACATATATTTCTTATATTATAACATAAATAATAGACGGATAAACGATATATTTATTTAATTTACATCCTGTTATAGTTCAATAAATAAACTCTCGATTACAATATTTCAATCTAATAATATAATAAAAAATAATTAATCAATTAAATCAATATTAAATAATACATATTTACATTTATTAATTAATTATTTATTTAAAATTATTTAATAAAAAAATTATACACACACGTTAAAAAGAGCTAAGAGAAAATACTTTTTTACGAAATATATGATGGAAGGGTATAAATAGAATTAAATGTCATGTGTGCAAATCACGCGTGTTAGAAGTGAAACCTTCTTAAAACGATGTTATTCAAATTCTTATTTTCATCTAAATTTTTGCGCTGTCTAACAAACATTTTAGGAATGACGAAATAAAGATGTTACGAAAAACATGTGGAAAATACTGCTGGCCTGAACAAAGGATCTGGTACAGATGTAATGAGAGATTTAATAATAGAGATCTTTTCGAGAAGTGCTTTTCCATCTCAATAGCCTACCACACTTTGAGACCCTTTATTATTTATAACGTGTCTTGTCTTTATTCTTTAACCTCAAACTTATCTTTCTAAATACTCCCGCCTGAATAAAGATCTGAATAACGAAAAATCTAAAAAATGCATTGAATTGTATCGCTCTCTCAGATTATCGAACTGTGTATGCTACGAGTCTCAAATTTCTGCTACATGGTAAACTCCACCGATTTACGCTGGGCGTTCAACATCTTAAAAATGTTTTTATTTTATTGAACCATTGGTATAAGTTTCTTAAATACGCAATTATTACAATTAATAATATAATTTTCTTATATGCGATATGTTTGTAGGTAGGTAAGTAAGGTAAGTAAGGTAGGTGTAAACACACGCATATACCACCAAAAGCGATAACTATAAAGCATAGCATAAAGAGGAGACCGAGAGTAAGAAAAACTGTATAGCTATATTCCGTCTTATTCTCTCCCAGGCTCAATCCTATATGTTTGTCTCTTTTTCTTTTCTTTCTTAGTATCGTAACTGTTTCAACGCCGCGCTTCATCGATGCCGTGTTTCATTTTTTCAAATCACTTCCTATTCAAAAGAAGTTTTCACTTCCATGTACAATACCGTTATAGAAACAACATTGATAAAACTAATAAACTTTGCTGATAAATATGAAACCGATCGGCGAAATATCAACGAGATATTAAATCATATTTTAACCTAATCTAAATCATAAAATACATCAATTGTAATTACGTATAATAAAATTCGAATGATATTAAAGAAGAAGCTGGGATGAAATAGCAGTAGCATAGAGAAAGAAAGAAATAAATAAAGAAAGAAAGAATGATGAAAGAATGAAAGAGACGGGAATAGTGCCGAAGGAAGCACGTTGGTACTCCTTCACCATTCTTCTTCCTTTCCCTTCTCGTTATTCGGTAGTGGTGAATCGGCCAAGGTAATTGGCGACCCGAAGATATAAACATGAATGGGAGAGAATGAGATAGAAAAGAAACAGAAAACGGGGATGAATGGACCGAGTATAGGTGAACAAGAGAGAGGAATAAAGAAAAATAAAAAGAAAGAAAGAAAGAAAGAAAGAAAGAGAAAGAGAAAGAAAGTCTTGATTGCTGTTCGTGCGTGTATCATCATCAGCGTGTATGCACGATAAGAGAAAGAAGGAAAATGTTGGTTCCACATGTAAAACTTTCTTATGTGTGTAGTTGAATTGTGTCTGTGTGTAAAAAGAGAGATTTTTTTTTCTTTTCTTTCTTTCTTTCTTTTTTAGTAAATTATATTTCTTCTTAAAGTTATTAAGAAAAAGGGAAAAGAGATTGTCTTATCTCGAATATGTTTATATTTTTTCCTCTGTCCCACTCCGCACCCCGGCCAACATTATCGATGATATGTTTTGGCTTATCATATTTTTGTTTTCTTTATTGTAACAATACATATGGATATTTTATAATTGTGGATTAATATACTTTATCGTTAGATCTAATCGGTAGATAGTTTGTAAATTTATTAATTTATTTATTATATATGTGATATAATACGTTTTATGTAATTTACTCGAGCGATTGCATTACAGTGATTGTGTTTGTACACGTCTTCTATTAATCCTAATAATTATTATTATATATGAATTAAAGCATGGTCATAAAATTCACTGTTCCAGCCCGTATTTTTTTTTTTTTTTTTTTTTTTTACGCATATCAATGTGCAAGGATTGATTGAAAAATTTCAAAAACACGATTGTGGATTTCCCTTTTAGATACTATGGAACATTTATTTAAATACATTTTTTCCTACAACGAATAATCTTCGAGTTATTCAACCAGCATACTCATTCTGTATATTATTTTTCCAATTATATAATATATATTATGAATTCTCATTCAAAGATTTTTATGTGTGGCAATATTTCTATATTAAATCTTTTTCTTTGTAAATGATTAAAGAAATAATGATAATCGTGAAATTTTAAATACACGCACACACAGACGAAGAAATCTATCTATCCTATCTAATTACTTGACATTACTTTTTCTCGGATCCTAATCATGTTTTTAGCATTCTTCCCTTTCTCTTTCTATCTTGAAAGAAACTTATCCTTCTTAAAAATTATCGATTTTTCTTTTTTACATAAGAAATAAAATCTATTTGATTTTAACTTGTTCTTTTGTAACATATTCAATAAAATATAATCCATTTCTTTTATCAATTATAATAAACTCTATAATAAATAAATAAAAAAAAAAAAATAGTCAAATAAAAGAAAATAAATGAAAAAATAAGAGAAAAAGAAAAATATCATTTGTACTGATCACACATGGTAGGCGTTTTTTTACACACCTTCAAAAACCAAGCTTCGAGAGAATGAGACAAATGCATAATATCACAAGTAGGATCATTTATTATATAGTATTATGAAGATATTATTTTTCTATACTTCTACTGTAAGTTATATTATATTTATTGGAAATATAATAGAAGGCATGGTGTATTTCTTTTTTAAATGTGTCATTTATCATCTATTAAAAAGTGGAGAAAAAGGCGGTGGGTACAGTCATAATTTACAATGTTGGGAAGATATACGAAGAAACGAAGAGCAAGGTAAGAGTAGGGAAGAAGATAACAGAAGAGTTTTGGACCGAAAAAGGTGTGAGGCAAGGTTGCCCACTGAGCCCCCACTCCTGTTTATTATATTTATTGCAGATATAGAAGAATATTTACGGAGAGGACAGGAGGGAGGAATAACGATAGGAGAGAAAAGGATATACACCTTGGCATATGCAGACGATCTGGCGATAATAGCGGAGACGGAGAAGGAACTAGAAAAAATGATGGAGAGCGTGGGGAGATATTTCAAAATGAAAGATCTGGAATTAAATACAGAAAAAACAAAAGTGATGGTATTTAGTAAGGGAAAAAGCAGAAAGAAAAGAGAATGGTTCTATAATGGGAAAGAAATAAAAGAGGTTAGAGAATTTAAATACTTAGGATATACGTTCAAATAAAACAACAAGGAGGATGCGCACATGCAGGACATAAGAAGGAGAGCAGCAGCAGCTATGGTACAAATATGGAGCATTGGAGAGAGAAAATTTTATGGAGGCTTCAAAAGAAGAATGATAATGTTCAACGCAATGGTGAAGAGTATATGTATGTATGCAGTGGAAATTTGGGGGATAGAGGAGAGGAAAGAGGTGGAAAGAATACAGGAGAGGTACTTAAGGAATATACTAGGATTGGATTTATGTGTACCTGGATATTTGATAAGAGAAGAAACGAAGTAGGAAAGAATAGCAGTGGAAGCAGGAGTAAGAGTGATTAAATATGAAGAAAAGATTAAGAGGACGGAAAACGAATTACTAAGACACTGCAGGAGAGAAGTGGATAAGGAGAAATGGGAGGATACGAGAATGAGAAGTTTGAGGGGAAAAATTAATGAAAGAGCAGGACTAAATAGATGGGAAGCAGAGGCAAGAGACGACAGTGGGCAGAATGTGGCGGAGATAGGGCGAAATAAAGTGATAGAAGAGGAAAGAAAGGAAAGGGATAAGAGGATAGAAGAATCGAATTATAACAGGGAATATAAAAGATGGAGAACAGAAGAGCTACCAAAATACCTGCACGAGAAAAGTAAAGGACAAAAACTGAAAATGATGGCAAGGTTTAGATTAGTTAATGAATGGAGGGCAAGCAGATATTGGTTAAAGGAGGATGAGAAGATCATGTGCAGATTATGTGGGACAGTGAAAGAAACAGGAATGCATGTAATGAAGGAATGTAATTATTCCGAAACGGAAGAGAGGATAGAATTATTGATGGGAGAAGAAAGAAAAGGAATCGAATGGATGAAAGAATTAAGTAGAAGGAGGGAACGATGTTAAGAGTCAGTAGCAGAAAGAAGATGTTAATAGATGTGTATTTGTAAAAAATCGCCTAGAACAAGGGGTTAATTTTAAAGGTATAGACCTGTGGTTCTCAAAGTGGGCGATATCGCCCCCTAAAGAGCGATGAAGCGGTTCAGAGGGGCGATAACAAGATCATCACACATAAAAATTGGAATTTTAAGTGTGCGGGTATGCAACTGAAAACGGTCTTGTTCGTGTGCAATTAAATAAAGGTCATAAGTGCAATGAGTACAATTTCTCAATTTCACCACAGTTTCAGTTACTAAAAAAAAAAAACAGTCACAAAATTAAGAAATTAAGAAATTTAATTTTCAAGGGGGCGATAAGACTATAAAGATTAGGAACAACTGATCTAGTGGATCACTCGAAGGATCCCACCAGATCTTATTAGAATATCTTAACACATATGTAAATAGTAAAGATAACGATTGGAATTCGTGGTTAAATCCAGCAATGTTCTCTTATAATACCAGTGTACACGAGGGTATTAAACACACACCGTTCGAATTATTATTCGCCCAACTTACCCGCTTGCCATGTTCTCCTCCTCCTATACAGGAAGACGTGGACTTTACTTACGCTTAATACTTAATTTGTAATTTGTAATATTTACTTTTCGAAGAGATAGATAGAATGCAGAAGCTCGCACGGCATAACTTGGAAGAAACAAAAATTAGAAGTAAAGTCTATTAGTTCTAGTTTAAAGGTCCCGTTAAACTACTAGAATTATTAGAAAACAATAACGCTATAATAGAAATCAAAAAGAGAAAAACAGGAAAGGTTCACGTAAAACGATTAAAATCACATAAAGAATAAAATCAAAATCTAATAGTCAATGCATTGCGGGAGTCGTCATTTCTCTTGTCTGAATTAAAATCGTATAAATAAAAATTAGAAAACATAAGATGGACCCAGAACGATCACAAACCAGCAAGGATAGAAAGACCCCGAGAGGCTCGACCTCTCTCCCAAAACGGTAGCGACGTCACTCACTGGAGCTGCCTACGGGTAAGATACAAGACACCCACAACACAAGCCAAGCACCAATAACTCGGACCGTAGGAACACTGACGGAAGGAAGGGGCAGAGCGGGGCCGACCGACGACTGCGACTGCCCCTTCCATTGCCTGACGCCGTATCCATACTAGAGAAATTAGAGTTGATGCATTCCCCTCTCTGTCCAACTGCAAATACAATGGACGTCCACAGGGGGTGGGGAAATCTAGGATGCCCATATGCACAACCTGACCAAAATAGACCGAGTGATTCTTAGGCTATTCTTAAAATGATAACTGTTTTTCTCTTTATATAACATTAAATAAAGTTAATTTTTTATAAAAAAAATAAACGATACTTCTTAAATCAATGGATCAGATCGGAGAAGTTATACACCCTTATACACAGAAAAATTTTGTTATTAAAAATATTACACAATTCTAACAAATAATAGGCATGGACGATACAGGAGGTATACTATAAGATTCTTCCCGTAAGTGAATCAATGTGTCTTTCGTTTAAGCAGTAATCGAGCCAGAACCACAGACAAAAACAGATTCGGACAGCAGACCATCCCTCGTATTATCCTGATAGAAGAAACGTATCATGAGAACAAATTAGTTTATAAGGTTACCCAAATGTTTGAATAAATGATACACTTTTGATATAATTAACTTGTTTAATTACTGGCTAAACCTGGAAATAAAGACGGACTATATTCCACATTTAGAATAGGATTGCGTCACATGCAAGTATACAAATTTTCTAAATATACATAAACAATATATTGAGTTATAGGGGAGATTAAAAATACTTTTTCTTATAACACAATTTTCTCTTTTTTTATATGATAAGGTGGAAGCACGTCTTTACTCTATCAGGAATAGAAAAAGGAATAACGAATAACGAATAAACCAAAAGAAAAATATTTCTTCGCCAAGCACTTAAGATGCAGCTGCTCCTTGGTAGGGATAAAGAAAACAAAGATTAAGAAGGACCGCCCATCGATAGAACAAAAACACTATGTGTCCCACACCGGATCACGGATATTATTTATATACATAAAAGTATCGATTGCATTTTGTAGAAATGGTAAATAAACGCAGAATAAAGAATACTGCGTAGAATTCAACACAATATATACATATAATAACATATTCTTCTTCCTCGATCATAAAAATTTGATAACTACGATATTGTAGATTTAAAAATGGCTCTTTAATTCATCCCGGTTCTCGCAATCATAAGCATCGTAGAAGAATTCGATTGCAATAGCGGTCCGCTGAAAGTTACGACGATATCGCTTCTCGAGGTGGGCGACTGCGACATCCATCCTCGACATCTCAATAACACACGCACACGCATCAATTACTTCAAGCCACCGAATATCAAATTATTCCTTATATTATTATTATTATTATTATTATTATTATTATTATTATTATTATTATTATTATTATTATTATTATTATTATTATTATTATTATTATTAATTAGCATTAGGAACTCGAAAGTTCATTGCCGCAAATATCAAATGCCGCCATTATTTCTGTCCCTGAACGCGATCCTTCCATTCGTGGTCTTCGTATCCTATTTCTTTTAAGTTCCTTCTAATATTATCCTCCCGTCTAGGTTTGGGTCTACCCATTAATCTTTTCCAGTTCGGTATACTGACCAATAATTTGTGCGCCGTTAGATCCTCCCCCATGCGCGCCAAGTGACCAGCCCATCTTACTCGGCGTGAATTTACGACGTTAATAATGTCCGGTTTGTTGTACAATCGATGTACTACTACGTTATGGAGTTTTCTCTATTCGCCCGTTTCCTCATCGCATTTTGCACCGAAGATTTTACGAAGAATTTTATTTTCGAAAACCCTAAATTTCTTTTCGTCCCGTAACGTAAGCGACCACGTTTTGCTACCATAAAGGACTACTAGCAGGATGATTGCCCTGTATATCCTGATTTTTAATCGCCTATACAGTATCTGCGAGCTGAGTAATTTGGTAACCGAATAAATACATGATTTGACTAAATTGATTCTTTTCTTAAGTTCTTCGTTAATTTTGTTCGTCTGCTTTATGATCGATCCTAAATACCTAAAGTTACTGATCTGATTAAAAATTTTATCCCGGATGACCAAAGTCCCAGTACTAGGCATATTCTAAACTCTATCGGTTATCAAATATTTGATTTTTTCCACGCTTATTTGCAGTCCCAGATCTTTAGTATTATATTTTTTAGTATTAATATTTTCGCGTTATTAATTAATGACTCTTCTTTGTCCCCTAACAAAGTAATATCGTCCGCGTATGTCAACAATTGTGTTGTCGCGTTCAACTGTAGACCTTCTTTACTTTTCTGTAGTTCTTTGACAGCGATTTCCAGTACTAAATTGATCACAAGAGGTTACAATGCGTCCTCATGTCTTAACCTGCTATAGATACTAAAATCTTCCGACGTTTGGTTACCTATCCTCACTGGTTACCCCTAGTTTCCTTTAGGCAAGTTTGAACCAGATTGACCAATTTTCTTGGTATCCTCGTCGTATTAGGAATTCGAGTATTTTTTCTCGTTTTACCGAATCGTACGCATTTCGGAGATTTATATATTTATACGACTTTTTCAATTATTGTTACCTTCTCCGTTACAATTACTTTCCTCATGAAGACAATTTGGCCCGAATGTTGTTTTAAATATATTTTCTTTATTGATTTTTGCGTTAAAATCCTTAACGACTATCTGCTGCATATAATATCTCGGCAATTGATCCACGACGCGCTCGAGTTCCTCGTAGAACCCGTCTTTAATTTCGTCCTCTTTAGCTTCCGTCGGCGCGTGTACAATAATAATCGCAATCTTGTACCATCAACCTTGCAATACGAGCAATCCTAATCTTTCATTTACAAATCTAATATCTTTTATCTTGGATAGTATTCTTTTCCGAATCATGAACTCTACACCGAAACTATGGATCACAAAAAATACTTATGTGTGCTGACCCATGATAAAGATATCTCAAATTCACAGAAAAACCAACATCTATCTGAATTTCAGAAAAGGATATATTATATTTAATTAGTTTACAATAGAGGGTATCTTTAGGTAGATGAACATTCTACGACTATAGTGACTATCTATGGCTATAGGATTCAGCATTCTATCTTAATTGATACAATTTGGATAGTGATAGTTTTTGTCAGCTAGCCCATCCCAAGATCATACCCGTGCATTTTGTTATATATGATAATAATATTATAATAATCAAACCCTACAATTATATTACTCTTAATACTGTGCATTTGTCTTTTAATCGCGTAGGTTGGTTTATTGTTTTTCTATATTTTTTTACAGTAAGTTATATTATTTTAATTTTAAATATAATCGCAAGTATTGTGTATTTTTTTTGAGGGAACGTTTCATATTTCTTCTATTTGAAAATATTTCTATTTTAATGGAAAATTAATATAAATTCAATAATTATTTAAATATAACAATAAATACATGTCATTTAATGTACATTTATTATAACTATAGTCTACCGGTCCTTGCAGACCTAGCAGTCCTTGCAGCCCTTGCGGTCCTCCCGGTCGTTCCGGTCGTCCCGGTCATCCTTAACGATGGATAGTAGGTAATCTTTCTGTCCTCATCCTTTTGATCTGAAGTGGTCTTCGAATCATGATCCGAATTACTAGGTGGACCAATGTCTATTTTAGTACCATCTGGTAAAGCGTGTAGCATCATGCATTTATTACCCAGTGGACATTTTCCAAGACCTTTATTGAAGTATTTGCAATCCGTAATACTATAAGAAACAAATTTTATTATATATTTGGAAAGAGAAAAGAATAATATAAAATGTATTTTTTTATTTCTTTTACCTTAATGCATTTTTATAATTCATTATCAATTTTTCTTTTTCTTCTTTTGCATCAACCCAATACATACTAGGATATACCATTTCGGAGATGACACGGCATTCTGGACAAGCTTTTCTTATTTTCTTTTCAAAGTTTTTATGTAATTTCCATTTTGTAATGCAGTTTAAACAATAACAATGATTACAGTTTGGCAAAATACCAAACTTTCGATCGCTTGCTGACTTTTCCATTATTTTTTCATAACAGATACCGCAAGACATTTCTTTGCTACGTTGATAAATAAATAATACCTCCTTGTCAACTTCATGTTTTTTAATACATGCCTATAGAAAAAAAAAATATATCATGTTAAAATATTTTGTTACAATTCAGATAGATATTACTTTAAATGCTAGTTTGTTATTACCAAGTATACTCTAATATGATAATAGATTATTATTCTTCTTATTATTATTATTTTTATTACTATTATTATTATTTAATAATATTAATAGTAGTTAAGAATTAAAAGTTAAGAATTAAAAAGTTCATGGCAGAAAATATTAAATCACGCCAGTGTAGATACCCGTTACTGAGCACGACTCCTATATTCGCGATAGTCCTAGCATATTTCTTCAATTTCCCTACTAATATTGTTCATTCATCTATGTCTCAGTTTCCTATTTACCTCTGATCTTTTCCCGTTCGGTATACTGATCAGTATGTTTTGCGCAATTTGCCCCTTCTACATGCGCCCAACGTGACTTGCCCATCGCGAATTAGCGAAATTTTACGACGTTAATGATGCCCGATTTGTTTTACAATCGGTGTATTTCTACGTTATTAAGTTTTCTCCATTCAAACCCGTTTTCCTTGTTGCGTTTTGCACCGAAAATTTTACGAAGAATTCTATTTTCGATAACCCTAAATTTCTTCTCGTTCCGTAACGTAAGTGACCACATTTCGCTATCATAAAGGACTACCGGTAGGATGATCGCACTGTATGTTCTGATCTTTAAGTGCTTAGACAACACCCGCGAGCTCAGTAATTTATTCAATATGTTAATAGGTATATTTATAAAATCTGATATCAAATAGTATATTATCTCAACTTCTATTAAATTTCAAGAAATTAACAAATACTAATAAAAGAGTAAATAACTTATAACTTATAAATATATATACTTACAACATATAAATATGGGCCGTTGGTTTTACATAGCCCTGTAGATGTGAAATATGGACATCTGTTAAAAGGTCGGCAAGGAATAGACACCAAAATATCAGAAGCTGGTGGATCTGATGGACTTTCCATTTGAGCATATGAAAGAGGTTTGGATTTATCAATTGATGTTTCTGAAGTATTAAACATTTCGTTGTTGGATGTAGAAGAACCAGCAACTGATGAGGTAGTCGATAATATAAATTCAGGAGCTTTAACCAATTTTTCATCCACATGAATACTTCTCGTGCTGCAAACATAAATAATTCTGGTATTATTATTTTTTTCTAATGGAAAGAAACTATTTGAAGAAAATGTGTTTTCTAAATATATTGAAAGATATATTAACACTTTGTCGTCCGTACGTTCCGTAAAAATTTTTTCACTTATAACCGGCAGCAGTAATTTAGATTACTTCGCTTCTAACCAGCCGTTCTTAAGGGCCACCACTAGTGTAAAATTTGGAAAAAAATGATTTCTCTGTTTGTATATTTCAATAGTCTATACCTTTAAAATTAACATACTAAAATCTAAAGTTGACAGCGTTAAGTCGAAGCGAGAAGCAAGCGGTCGGCAAAGTGTTTACAGATTAAACGTTACGTCAGTCATTAAAGATTGACAGCAGACTTTATGTTCAAGTTGCGTAAGTCACCAATGACTGATATTCCTGTGTATACCGGAATGTTATTTTGTATTTTTTATATTATTGTATTTTATATTTTAATTCCTGCATAACGGATTATTATGATCTGAACAAAAAAATAAACAAAATAGCTTTATTGCTTAGCGTGTTAAATGTTTTCAATTATTATCAATAAGATATTAAGATCTGTGCTTTATTATCTGAAAGATCAAATCGGGGATTACTTTTTAAATATAGTTGTTACATAAAACAGTATATGTGTTACATACGTATTTGTTAACTTCATTGAAGTTGCAGTAATGTTAGGACGTCGTAGCTTTAACTTTCCTCGTAAATATCTTGGTATACAAGCGTCGTCATTAGGGGGTTCGAAGTCATGACGAAATCGGCAATTATTTCCTGCTTGGCAGCAGCCTTTTTCAAAAAGCCTAAATGAAACATAGATACAAGAAATGAATATAAATATACATGTTAAGATTAATTCTATATAAGTATGATATATTAAAGTCATTAAAATTCTTTACTTTGATACACTATAATTTATTTTGCCAGTTGTATTAAGTATTTAATTAAAGTCTAAAAATATAGATTTTTTTCAAATAAATAAAACTAAGCATATTTATTAGCATAAGTAAGCGGACATTTCATGATAAAAATGAACTGATATCTTAGCATTCATATATTAGTAAAATTTAACTGATTTTAATTACACGGTTGTAAATAGTTAAATAAATTGCTTATATATATATATATATATATATATATATATATATATATATATATATATATTTATATTTACTTTAACTTTTTACATATTATATACAAATAGTATTTCCTAAATAGGACAATTTTTTTAAAAATGTTAAGATAGTTTATAATAATTTGATAAAATTATCAATTAGAAGTAATATATAAGTTCACATCTTACGGGCAAATAAATAATTCAGGTGTCCCATTATCGGCCATTTTCTCAAACTTTCACTATTAACAATTCGTCAATACTATAAATAATAAATAATGAATAGTACACTGTAACGATTCGTTTTTCGAGAGACGCGTGTGAATGCCAGCAAAGACTTCCAGTAAAACAGAACTGATCTAAAAATTCCTCGGGTAGAGCCGTCTTTATAGGTTTTCAGGTTTAGGAGAGGGGGGAACAATTCATTAAAAAATCTATTCAAATAGTGGGGGAAAAGCTGAAACGAAAAATTTCTAATTCTTAACCTTGAAGTCACCTGTTTTTCTTTATTTTTTTCTTTACCATAGAAAATAGGAAAGGTCGAAATAGGAGAAGGTTCTTTGGAAAAGGTTCTTTGTAAAAGAACAATGAAGTTAACAATGTTAGTCTTCCTTTTGCAGTTAATGACGGTCCGAAAGACTTTCTAACTCAGAAATCTTCACAATAATAATAATAGAAAATAATAGAAAAATAAAGGGAAAAAGAATATATTTCAAAAGCAAATAAATTATTGTAACATTTTTTTTTATTTCTTCAAACAAGGTATTTAACTCATAAAATTTAAAATATATCTATAAAAATTTTTTTTATATGTTTTTGTAAGAAAAATCCATAGACATTTTTTAATAGAAGATAAATGACACATTTAAAAAGAAAAAAAAACACTATAATTCCCATTAAATTTCCAATAATAATAATATAACTTACAGTAGAAGTATAGAAAAATAATATTTTAATAATACTATATAATAAATGATCCTACTTGTGATATTATGCATTTGTCTTATTCTCTCGAAACTTAGTTTTTCGAAGGTTTCACTTCTAACACGTGTGATCTGCCTACATGATATTTTTTAAGTTATATATTATCTAAATAAACAATAATGCCTCGAAATTAAAAGCAAATGGCTCCACATAGATCCGTTGTTTCAAGTGATCAATTTGATGCTGCTAAGAGATTGATTACTGTTGGTTTGAGTAAAATAAAAGCAGCTGAACAAATAAATAATAAAATTATAATAATAATAATATATAATAATTTTCTCGATATAAATTGAGATAGATAGTATTTGTGAAAGTATATATTTGATATATAAATATTAAAAATAAAATAAATAATGGTAAATGTTGATAAAAAATAATATTTATATCATTAAATATAGTTTTACTATATTTAACAAGCTACCGTTTAAGTTATTATAAGTGCGTACACTTACCCGCAGTGCTGCGCACATATACCCCGATATTGAGGTAAGTGTACGCACTCTGACTAAGTTTTATTTTAATTTTTTTCTAAAATTACCATTATGTAAACTTTATTTCAAGTTATGTAATTGATAAATTAATTTTTTGATTTTAATTGATAAAATAATAAAGTCTTTAAATAAATAAATTTTTTTCAATTTATTTCATACAAATATTATCATTTTATGATAATTAAAAAAAAAAATGCGCACACTTGCCTTACATGACTCTATAGTCTTTATAAAATTTAATCGTTTGAATGTTCAGGACATCTTATCATTTAAAGAGGTAATAAAAGAGGATCGACATTTGAGAAACGAACTGCTTGAACACATGAAGCAAGTAGTTTCTCCAGGTTTCTTTTAGTTAATCATTAATAGTTTTTTTAATATGTTTGATTTTTTATCTCATGTAATTGCTGTTAAATTTTCTCTTAGTATTGAGAAAATATGCAGCGAGTTCGGCAGGGTTTATATTATATTATTTGCAACAGTATTACAATTTTACTTTTATTAAACTTTATAATTGATATAAAATAGTATAATTAACAATATTCAACTATGATATTTCTCTTTATACGTCCGCGCTTATCGACTGATCTATATCGAATGTTCTATCCCGAATACGCTTCGTATCCATTTATTGTTTTAACCTATTAGCCATATTTCTATTATATCTAGGCGCGTAAATTTAAATCTTACATTAGGAATAGAAGAAATTGTGGATTAATGTCTATCCTTTTTTAACAATTGCAATAAATTTTGTAATAATAAACAAGAAAGTATGTCAAAAATAAATAAGTTTTTTCACATAGAAAGAAATAAGAATTAGAATAAAAATCTCCTATAACTATATTTTTGTTCCCAAAGTGGGCGATATTGCCACCTGGTGGGCAATGAAGCGGCTCAGAGGGGCGATTGGTGCGGCGGGTATGCATTAAAAAAATGTTAAAAAAACAGATCATCAAAAAATTTCCGGAACCGTCTCATCCTAATCAGCGAAATTTTACGACGTTCATGTCGTAATAAATAAAACCGATGCCCGGTTTGTTGTACAATCGGTATACTTTTACGTTATTAAGTTTTCTCTATTCAAACGACTCCCTGTCGCGATTTGCCCCGAAGATTTTACGAAGGACTTTGTTTTCGCGAAAACTCTAAATTTCTTTTTGTAAGCTACCACATTTCGCTACCATAAAGGACTACTAGTAGGATGATTGTCCTGTATATCCTGATTTTTAAGCGCCTGGACAATGAAAGAGGTGAAAGTGGTGACAATGCGTCCGTCTGCTCTAACACGCTATGAATACTAAAAGTTTCCGACATTTGATTAACTATTCTCACTTTACTCCTAGTTTTCTTTAGGCAAAGTTGAACAAGGTTGACCAATTTTCTTGATATCCCCTGTCGTATTAGGAATTCGAGCATTTTTTTCTCCTTTTACCAAATCGTATGCTTTTTGAAAATCTATATAAAGTTGGTGTACCAACTGATTAAATTCCTATTTTTTCTCTAAGATCTGCCGAATAATTAAGATTTAATCTGTAGTCGATCTATTTTTCCTAAAACCGCACAAATGGTCACGTATTATCTCGTCCGCATACAGAACTATCCTCGCTGGTAAGATATTCGATAAGATTTTATAGCACGCAGGTAAAAGTTAGATATCCCGGTAATTACTACTATTATTTTTTCGCTCTTTCTAAAGATTGGAATAATAATTGACTCTTTCCATTGTTCCGTAATGCTTCCTTATTTCATATTAATTTAATTAGTTCCAAAATTTCTTCAATCAATCTACTTTCCCCCTATTTTATTAGCTCCGCAGGAATCAAGTCGTTACTCGAGGACTTATGATTTTTTAGCTTTTTAGTCCCGCTATTTAACTCTAAAACAATCGGCTCACTAACCATAGGTTAGATCGTGTGGAACTCAAAATTCTAAGTTTCCTGGTTCTTTTTGGAATCTACATTTAATAACCGATCAAAATAATTTTTCCACGTATTCAATACCCCCGTTGCATCCTAAATTAAATTATTGTTTGTATCTTTTACTAGTTCCGTCCTAGCTTTGAATCCTTTTCTGAGTCTATTTATCCCCGCGTAAATACCACTAACGTTACTGCCTTGACAATTTTCAACTATTTCTTCAACTTTTTGTGTTAAAAATTGTCGATTTTTGTTCTTAATTTAGTTATGAGTTACTTGCCTAATATTATAAAATTGGTCCCTGGTTAGATCCGTGTTTCGTGTATCATGTGATTCACGCTTCGTTTCGGACTTTGATGGCTGACTCGCATTCTTCGTCGAACCACGGTTTGATTTTGTGTTTTTTATAAAAACCAACGATGGCTTCCGCCGATTTGAATGTCGCGTCGCGTATGTTTTCCCATTTTTTATCCGTACTATCATCACCTTTGTCAATTTTCTTTGTGGACGCGAGTCATTTCGTTACTTTGGCCGCGTACTTTGTTCCGTTTTCTCCTTCGGTAAGCCTTTCCACGTTTATCCGTTTATTTCCTGTCCGCTGCCCATTGGTCTTATTTACGGAAAGCCGGAAAATTTTACTTCAGTAAAATCCATAATATGTACATAATAAATATATAATTTTTATTGAAAATAAAAGTCACTATAAAATTTCTAATTTATACTATTAACAAAAACTGATATTTTTAATACTAACTGTCTTCATTTTTTCTGAGGTATCTTTGAAAGGATGACATTGAAAGACCTCGTCAAATACTTTTCCGAATATATCTTCGTAAGTCCTCTTCTACTACAATAAAAATCTTTCTGTTGCATAGCCTTGGTGAAAATGATGTTCAATGCCATTTGAGTTCTAGCTAATTTTCCAATATTTATTTTTCACTATATAATTAGTCTTTTGTATTTATTTGAATATTTATTATAAAATATGCAATTTCAGTAAAAAGTCTGTGTTTAGCAAAAAAGAAATGAGGAAAAAAATTAAAGAAATTTAACAAATGATAAAAAATTATTTAAATAATATAATGAATACAACGAATGACCTCGATTGACATGTGACATTAAAAATGCTAGTCCAAAAACGTTTGAAACTTGAGAACAGAGTAGGGAAAGCCCAACTCTCACTAAAATGGGAGAAGCTAAGCTTGACCACGCCTATCAAAAAGGATTAGTGGGGAAAAAAATCTGTAGACAAACACATCTGTAGTAAAAAAACAAAATCAATAGTATAAGAAGATATTATAAAATATTACCAGAGAAAGTGTAACGAATTTCGGCACAATAGCAAATCGAAATTTTTGAAAAGATCTAATGATGAAGAGGTGCTATTATTCATGAGGATTTCTTTTTATAAAGAAGTAATCTTTATCTGGAAGTTTTTCTGTAGAAATTCAAGACATTATTCAGGACAAATTTTTACTATAATAGGAATGAATTTTTGTATTTCTTTTATTTGAGCTCTGTCAAAAAAATAAAGACTTCCCACCGTTGTGTGTGTGTGTGTGTGGCTTGGTATTCGAAATAAAAGAAATTTCTTTTAACAAAAAGAAGAAAAAAATATATTTGATGATTAATTCTGAGCAACAAACGATCTATTCGGACAAAAAAGAAAAAAACATTTCTTGTGAGTTTGTTTTCTATGTTATTTTAGGCCAAGGAGAAATTTTTGTTCTGAAATATGTTTAAGAACATGACAAAATAACAGAGATAAATTATAAGGGAAGAAGACGTATACACGCACATACACAGTAGGCCTTTAAAGTTTTCGTAAAAACATTTAATTGGCAAAGAATACAGAAAAATAACGATAATGTACTTTATTGTCTTAGAATATTAGTTTTTGTAACATTGTATAATAATTTAATAGAATAATTCATGCGCGAGATGCATCAATATTTAATGTTTAGATATTTCCGTTGATTTTTGTTTTCCTAAATTATTGCATAAATTATGCAAGTAAATTATTATTTGTTACAAATTCTACGTATTCTAAAGACTTTAAAAAATACCTTCGTATTGCTTGTTTACAAAAAATTAGTTGATCAACAATAATTACATAAGGCTATGTTTACAATTGATTTTAGTTACGAATACTACTTTCTACATTAACTGCATACGATTTCAAAGAAAAATTAAAGATAAATTCGAAAAGTCATTAAAGAAATATTATATATATATATATATATATATATATATATATTAATCAGTAAATATTTCCAATTTTGGTTGAACATAACATGCTTTATTTGATGCGACGAATATATATTTTGATTTTCCCAAGTGTTAATATTGTAGAAATTCATAATTCTACGCTAAATTGTTTATAGAATAGGAAACTAAGAAATTAAATAAAAACAAATCTATACATAATAAATAGTTTTTAATAAAAATAATGTACAATAAAGTTTCTAATGTATATAATTAACGAAAATTGATACATTTAATATAAGCTCTCTTTGTTTTTACTGAGGTAACCCTGAAGGAATGATATTGAAGGACCACGTTAAACACTTTTTTGAATACATCTCCATAGGTCCTCTTCTACTACAATACAAATCTTTGTATTGAATAGCCTTGATGAAAATATAATGTTCAATGCCATTTGAGTTCTAGCTAATTTTCCCATACTAAAAAAATAAAAAAAAATATTTATTTACAAATATTTAATTTCTCCTTACACATACATAAATTTGAGAATATGTTTTGTTTGTCAAAAAAAGTTATAATGTAAATAGCAAATAATAACTAAGTTTTACTCAGGACGAGTATACTAGTCATGACAATATCCTGCTACTTCCTCATGACGAGTATACTTTTTTAACTTTGTTAATTAGTTAGTATAATTAATAATAAATTATACTTACTATTATTTAACATGGATGATAAATGCAGGACATCGTTATCCGAATTACGGCGTGGACCAAACTTTATTTTAGTACCATCTGGTAAAGCGTGTAACCACAAGCATTTATTGCCATGTGGACATAACCCACGATATTTTTTAAAATATTTACAATTCTTGGTACTGCAATAAGTACAATTTATTACATATTTGGAAAGAAAAGAATAATATAAAATATATTTTTTTTATTTCTCTTACCTTAACGCATTTTTATAATCCATGATCAATTTTTCTTTTTCTTCTTTTGAATCAATCCAATACTTACTAGGATATACAAATTCGGAAATAATACGGCATTCTGGACAAGCTGTACTTATTTCAATTTTAAATTCTTTAGCTTTTCTCCATTCTTTAATGCAGTTTAAACAATAACAATGATTACAGTTTGGCAAAATACCAAACGTTTGTTCGTTTGGTAACTTTTCCATTATTTTTTCAAAACAGATGCCGCAAGACATTTCTTTGCTACGTTGAATATCAGAAGGATCGAATGCTTGAACTGATGGATTTAAAACTTGAGCATATGGAATAGGTTTGGATGTACTAGTTGATGTTCCTGAAGTATTAAACAATTCGTTGTTGGATGTAGAAGAACCAGCAACTGATGAGACAGTCGATGATAAAAAATCAGAAGCTTTAACCAATTTTTCATCCACATGAATACTACTCATGCTGCAAACACAAATAATTCTAGTATTATTATTTTCGAATGGCAAAAAACTATTTCAAAAAAATATATTTTCTAAATATATTGAAAGATATTCTCCATATTAACACTTTGTCGTCCGTACGTTTCGTAAAAATTTTTTCACTTTAAGATGGCAGCAGTAATTCGGATTACTTCGCTCCTCACCAGCCGTTTTTAAGGGCCATTACTAGTGTAAAATTTTGTAAAAAAAATCGATTTTTATGTTTGTATATTTCTAAAGTCTACACCATTAAAAATAACATACTAAAATCTCACGTTGGCAGCCGAAAGTCGAAACGAGAAGTAAGCGGTCGGCAAAGTGTTAACAGATTCAACGATACGTCAATCAATAGTGGTTGACAGCAGACTTTATGTTCAAGTTGCGTAAGTCACCAATGACTGATCTTCCTTTGTATATCTTTGCCTAACGGATTATCATGGTCAGAAAAAAGTGAAACAAAATAGGTCCCGTACTAAACATGTTAAACGTATACAATTATTATCAATCAGATACTAAGATTTGCGATTTATTATCTGAGAGATAAAATCAAAGATTATTTTTGAAATACAATTGTTACATAAGTGAGTATAGGTTACATACGTATTTTTTAACTGCATTGAAGCTGCAGTAGGGACAGTATGTTTCTTTATCGAAGAACTCTCTTGTAAATTGTTTTGTATACATGCGTCATTAGCAGGTTCAGAGTCATGACGAAAATTACACGCACTATCATACTTGCATGTGCCAATTAAGAAAAAGCGACAAGAAGTATTGGATGGTAATATCTCTGCTTCAGAAGTTCCTGATTGATGGCGAGTAGATTCAACATGAAGAAATTGGCTATTACATCCTCCACAGCAGCAGCCTTTTCCACAAAACCTAAATGTAACATAAATACAAGTTGAGATTTATTCTATATTAGTATGATAGTGAAATCATTAAAATTTAATACTTTGACACACTATTTTTTATTTTCTAAGTTTATTTAAGTATTTAATTAAAATCTAAAAGTATAGATTTTTTCTAACTAATAAAAAAAATATATATTTATTAGCATTAGAAAAACGGACATTTCGTCATTAACATAAACTGATATCAAAGTATTCATATATTAGTTAAATTTAACTGATTTTAATTACTCGGTTGTAAACAGTTAAAGGAATTTTATATATATATATATATATTAGGGTGGGTCAAAAAAATCAATTATTTTTTTTTCTACAAGTGCTACGGAAAAATAGGTTGCTAGGCACCTTAAAAAAATTCTCACCAAATATGAGCTCTTAATTATAATAGGAAGATCCTCCGCATCGCAGTTTTTTATTTTTTTCTCAGTCCAATAGATTAAAATTCATACCTCATCATTTATTTACTGTACAGAAAAATGTTCTGAACGAATTTTGTAGGAAATCTAATTCTCTACGAAAAAGGTATCTTATATTTTTTCCGTAAACCTCACTATTTGAATGATATGGAAGATTTAATAAGTTTGATTACTTTAAGACAAATTTCTTTTTTGTTTATGAAGTTTATAACTCGACAATAAATGACTATTAAAAACTGCGCAATACAAATGTTTGTAGAAAAATTAACTGCTCTATAAAAATGGATTCGTATGTTTTGGCGATTAAATTAGTCTTTCAAAAGATATTCATCATCAAACTTTCATGTGTACTGATTTTATAAGTTTATACTGATAGATATAAGTTTACTGATTAGATATTCGAAAAATTTCAATATAATTTATTAATTTTGAGAAAATTTACACGAATTTTAGTTTTTATCAACGAACAATGGATTTGTCCTTTCTAAGAAAGAATTGGATGGTCTTCGACAACTTTGTAGTTTTATAGTTATGGTGTATGTAAAGGCTTGGTTCTCATCAACTTCTGCAACTTCTGTTGCTAATCACGACTTAGAGTTCATGAAAAATTTAAGTAAGTACAGGCAAATTAATTCGTTGATTTTCTTAGCTACATGTGAAAAAATGACTTTATATTTATAGTACTTAAGTAATGAACTTGCCATTTTATCACTATTTCATGATACCGTTCCATTAAACATAAAGAAGAATATTGTCGGAGCTCTTAAGACTCGCGAAGGTAAAGATTCTAAAGCAAAAATATTTTAACTGATAAAAAGAATTTGGACTCAATTCTGCAAAAAAACATAAGTGACTTTGTTTCTAAGAAGCCATTGAAACTTTTTGAGCTCTTTGATCTGCCGTATGATTTTCTTGGCAAAAATATTGATTTATGGTCTACTGATGACAGTTATAATAAAAATAAATAATTTTTCGCACAATTGGATGTTGTTAACGATGTGGCAGAGCGAGGTGTCGCATTAGAAAGTGAATATAAATAATGCTTAACAAAAAACGAAGAGCAATGTCAATTTTTATTGCAGGTTATTAAAGAGCATGAAAAAAATTACCCTACTTGCAACGAAAAATTGTTTAAAAATTAATAACTCAGTTGAAAATTAAAATAAAAAACTTTTTTATAACTAATTGGACATTTCTTTTCACTAAAACTGAAATATATCATAATATATTTATAATGGAAACCATAAAAAAAAACCCAGAAAAATATTTTGAAGTTTCTCAATTGATAAAAACTAAAATTCGTGTAAATTTTTTCAAAATTAATAAATTATATTGAAATTTTTCGAATATCTAATCAGTACACTTATATCTATCAGTATAAACTTATAAAATCAGTACACATGAAAGTTTGATGATGAATATCTTTTGAAAGACTAATTTAATCGCCAAAACATAAGACACCATTTTTATAGAGCAGTTAAATTCCTACAAAAATTTGTATTGTCCACTATTAAATAGTCATTTACTGTCGAGTTATAAACTTCATCAACAAAAATGAAATTTGTCTAAAAATCATCAAATTTAAATCTTCAATATCATTCAAATAGTGATGTTTACGGAAAAAATATAATTTACCTTTTTTGTAGAGCATTAGATTTTCTACAAAATTCGTTCAGAACATTTTTCTGTACAATTAATAAATGAAGAGTTATGAATTTTAATCTATTGGACTGAGAAAAAAATTAAAAACTGCGATACGGAGGATCTTCCTATTAAAATTAAGAGCTCATATTTGGTGAGAATTTTTTTAAGGTGTCTTGCTACCCATTTTTCCGTAGCACTTGTAAAAAAAAATGATTTTTATGACTCATCCTAATATATATATATATATATATATATATATATATATATATATATATATATATATATATATATATATACATATAATACATATATATATATTTACATTTACTTCAACTATTTACATATTACATAAAAATAATATTTAATAAACAAGACCATTTATTTTTAAATGTTAAATAATTATAATAATTGGATGAAATTATCAATGAGAGTTAATACATAGGTTCACATCTTACCGGCGAATAGATCTTTTACGTGTCCCATTATCGGCCATTTTCTTAAACTTTCACTATTAACAACTCGTTAATACAGTATATAATAACTAATAAAGAGTACACTGTAACGATTCGTTTTTCGAGAGACGCGTGTGGATGCAAGCAAAGACTGCCAGTAAAACAGAACTGATCTAAAAACTCCTCGGGTACAGCCGTCTTTATAGGTTTTCAGGTTTAGGAGAGGGGGGAACAATTCATTAAAAAATCTATTCAAATAGTGGGAAACAGCTGAAACGAAAAATTTCTAATTCTTAACCTTAAAGTCACCTGTTTTTCTTTATTTTTTTCTTTACCATAGAAAATAGGAAAGGTCGAAATAGGAGAAGGTTCTTTGGAAAAGGTTCTTTGTAAAAGAACAATGAAGTTACCAATGTTAGTCTTCCTTTTGCAGTTAATGACGGTCCGAAAGACTTTCTAACTAAGAAATCTTCACAATAATAATAATAGAAAATAATAGAAAAAAAAAAGGGAAAAAGAATATATTTCAAAAGCAAATAAATTATTGTAACATTTTTTTTTATTTCTTCAAACAAGGTATTTGATTCATAAAATTAATTATATATCTATAAAAATTTTTTTTATATGTTTTTGTAAGAAAAACCCATAGACATTTTTTAATAGAAGATAAATGACACATTTAAAAAGAAAAAAAAACACTACAATTCCCATTAAATTTCCAATAAAAATAATATTACTTACAGTAGAAGTATAGAAAAATAATATTTTAATAATACTATACAATAAATGATCCTACTTGTGATATTATGCATTTGTCTCATTCTCTCGAAGCTAGGTTTTTTGAAGGTGTGTAAAAAAACGCCTACCATGTGTGATCAGTACAAATGATATTTTTTTTCTCTTATTTTTTCATTTATTTTCATTTATTTGACCTTCTTTTTTCTCGATTTATGACAACAAGAAGTACTTTCTTTATCTCCAAACATCTAATATTTAATTCTATATAACGGCGTTTATGTAAAATAAATAATATAGAAATATATTATTGTGTTTTAATAACGTGCATTATAATCATTATAAATGATACAAGAAGTGAGTTATTTGAATAATTTATCACGTCTTATATTAGGCGAGGACAACGATGACAATAAAATTGTAGAAAACTATACGAAAATAGACGAATCATACAACTAGGGTTAGAATGAGAGTAACAAGGGGTAAAGAAAAACATAAACTGTGATACAATCCACAGTTGATTTACAGTTTAATGTAAACGTCGAAATGTTATAAAGGTTAATTTTTCATCTGATCGAAGTGTATGTGTGTTTGGTCTAATGTATGTATGAGTAAGCATGCGTATGCACGCGCGTGTATACATGTTAAAATACGTTGATCGATAGCTAATTATAAATAATATCTATTAATTTAAAAAATAAATTATATTAACGCTTTCACCCATTACTCAAATGATTGTTAATTATTCGACAAAATTATATGTATATTATAATTTAAAAATATGTATTTATCTATTTACGTACTTTGCTCTTCGAAACCCATCGATAAACTGATTACATTGTTCTCTGTGAAAGTACTTTCATGGATTGTTCTAAAGAAGAATAAATTTCTATTTATTATGGGAATATTATTATTTTTTTATCATATGTATATGTTACCTTCGGAGTATCATACTAACAAGAATCAATAATTGATAATTCACCGATTTTATAATAAGTTAAACTGATTGAAATTTTACTGTTTGATTTCGAATATAACGGTACACGTTTCATTAATACTTACCTCTATTTTTTATTATAATAATAATGTACTTCTGTAATTTTAATAATTTAAAACATGATTACCTTAATCATTTCTCCATTTACTATACATGATAAATAATAAAAGATACTTCATACCAAATCCAAAGATACTTTAATATTTGCTGACTTTCATATATTCGATAGGATCTTCTGTAAATGTTTTCGACGATTTTCTATGAATTTTGAGAAAACCTAATGGAAGGTTAGAATTTGTCCACTTTTTTCTTTTCTCTCTTTCTTTCCTTATAATTTTCTTTTCAACTTTTTGTATTGTTTGTCTTTGAGTTTTTTTTTTATTCAATATATTCGTTGGGGATATACTTTCATAGTATCTTGGGCAAAATGATGTATTTTATTTTACGTTATTATACTTGCTACGATTTTTTTAATAAAAAATTTCCAAATCTTTTATTGTAGCGTTAGAAACGATTTCTATTATTTTGTATTAGAATTTAAATCAAGTGTTGAATATATTTACTGCAACGAATATTTTTATTTTAAAATGAATAATTAATATAATTATACTCATAAGCATAAGATGTATTTAATATTATATATCAAAATAAATATTATTATTAATCTTTATTATTTTATTTTTACATGTACGCATATATATGTCTTTTTTTTATTCAAAATATTTTTAATTTTTTTTACATGTAAATGTGATTAACATTTCTATACTCGTATTATTCCTACACTAAATAACACAATTTTAATAAAATTTGTAACACAATTTATTTAATAATTATGATTTAATTTTTTCGACAAAATATAAGCAAGAAACAATTTTTAAAATTATAAAGAAAAAATAGAAACATCAACAACAATATAAAAAGATCAAGCAATACTAGTATAACAAATTTTTTCCAATTTTCTTTTTATTTTTATTTATATATATGTGGGGTGCGAGAACGTGAGTGAGAACACTGAAGCATGTGTGGGCCAGAGAGTATCGTGTATAATCAAGCCGAAGATTAACAATGTAAAATAAATAGTTGAATATCGATAGTGAAAGCGTCGCACAAAGAAGTAGATTAAAGAAGGGAAACCAAGAGGCAGTCATCGTTTAGTAGCCGAGCAAAGAAGGCGTTTTTTTTCATCGCTCTGTATCTTTACTTCTTTATATTAAATATATTGCATATCCGTGAAGAGAGGTTTTTCTTTCTACATCACCCTATTAATAACACCGCGGAATTCTTTCCTTTTTACTCGTTAGATATCCTTTAGGAAGACTAACAGGAGAAGGGGAATCCCACATTTTGGGACTCGCAGCCGGGATTATAGAAAGAAAATAGGTCTCACGATTGCAATATCAAGTCGTGTAAAGCTGTTTCAAGTCGTAAAGTTGTGTTACGGTTACCAACAGTGTGAATCCGATTGAAAAGTTGAAGAAGGGCGTTGCGCGTAAAAGTGGACCACGCGTGAATGTTAGATTAAAAGTGTCATAGTAATCGGTAGTGTTGGTGTAACAGTAAGATAGTAAGACTGTAGTAAGTGTTAAAAGTAAGTAAAGAGACTAAGACGATGGCTCAAGTTAAGGTAACATATGAAACAAAGGAGAGAGAAGAAGAGAGTGGATGTGAAGAGTTGGACGAAACGATCGTCGAAGACACATCACGAGGAATACGAAAGCCGGAACAGAAAGGCAAAGGTAAAAATAAAGTAGCTGAAGAAGAAGAAGAAGAAGAAGAAATAATTAATTACACAAGTGAACAGATTGATTCAATGAAGTTGATAGAGTTAAAGAATGCAGTAAATAAATTAGGATTATCTACAGTGGGTAACAAACAGACGCTTAGAGATCGCTTAAAGGACGCGATGGGGATTAAAGAAAGTGAAGACGAGGAAGAATAATCCGAATTCGAAAGCGAACGAGAAGAAGGGTCGCATAGAAATTCACAAAGCAACAAAAGAAGAGCGGTAGAGGCCACTACGCAGCGATTAGCTTCGTTCACTATAAGGGATGTAGAAGACAGCCTATCATACTTCAGCGGAGACGATATGCTACCAGTAGATCAGTGGATCAACGACTTTGAAGATACCAGTGCAGTATTGGGTTGGAACGAGTTGCAAAAGTTTGTGTACGGAAAGCGTATGCTGAAGGGATCGGCAAGGCAATTCATCACCTTCGAAAAAGAAATTAAGTCATGGAACAGTTTAAAGCGTAGTTTAATTAAAGAATTTAAAACCGAGGTAAATCAGGCAACGATTCATTCGCAATTATTTAAGCGCAGGCAACAACCAAACGAAAGTAGTCGTAAGTACATTTACATTATGGGAGAAATCGCGAATCAAGGCAATGTCGATGAAATAGCTCTTATACAATATATAGTAAACGGTTTACAAGGCGATCGTCGCGATAAGGCGGTTTTGTATGGGTCACGAACGCTCACAGAGCTAAAAAACAATATCGAAATATTCGAGAAAATAAAAGAAGGTATTGGACAAGGGATGCGAGATAGAAAGGGGGGACAAAGAAACGTAGTAACGGCGCGCGTTAATTCGTCACCAACGGTAAAAAGAGATGGTTGTTACGGATGTGGCTCGATAGAACATAGGTTTCGTGTATGCCCAGATAGAAACAAGGGACGCAAATGTTTTAAATGTAATGACTACGGACACATAGCACCTTATTGTAATAAGTCGAGTCAACCAGTGGAAAATGTAACGAGCGTCAATTGTCTCCACACTTTTACGGATAGAATTGCGATTAAAATAAACGGTTTATTTGTATATGCGTTATTAGATACGGGCAGCGAAGTAAACTTAATCAATTCAGAGATATATAATAAGATAGGGAAACCAGCGTTATGTGAAACCGCTCGACGATTTACAGGATTAGGTAACGCGATAACAAAGCCGATAGGAAAATTAGAAGCAAATATCGATATCGAAGGCGATAAGTATGCGACGGATGTATTTGTAGTGGGTCCTTCAGATATGTGTGACGAAGTTCTTTTAGGAAAAGAACTATTAAGAGAGTTGGACGTTCGTATAAAAAAAGGGCGGATAGAAATACAACGATCGGACGAAAGATCTAGCGATACGACTAAGAATGAATCGATCAAGCCGAACGAATATGGTAGCTGCGATAAGAGTGAGAATGCAACATGTACAGACGATAAGAGCGCAGACAAGGAAGTCGAAAGCATTAGTGCAATGATGAGAATAAGTTATGTAGATACGAATGAAATCGAGGTAAAGATGCCATATAAGACGCGTGTAGAGAAATTAATACAGAATTATGAACCGAATGCTAGAATAGATGCCCGAACGGAGACTAAGATAACATTAACAGATAGTATTCCAATTTGTTCCAAGCCGAGGAGATTAGCTCCGAAAGAAAAGAATATAGTAGCACAGCAGATAGATGAGTGGTTAAACGAGGGGATAATTCGACCAAGTACGAGCGAATATAGTAGTCCGGTAGTGGTAGTAACCAAGAAAGACGGAGCGTATAGAGTTTGTGTTGTCACTCTGTATCTTTCCTTCTTTATATTAAATATATTGCATATCCGTGAAGAGAGGTTTTTCTTTCTACATCAACCTATTAATAACACCGCGGAATTCTTTCCTTTTTACTCGTTAGATATCCTTTAGGAAGACTAACAGGAGAAGAATAATCCCACACATATATAGTATTTTCGTTAAAAATTAATTATAACGTCATTCGTAATTATTGATAAAGTCGATAAAATACGATTAGATAAAAGAATTAGAAAGATTATGACAAAAAAACAATCATAAGAAGTACACTTTCATTTTTCCTAGGAAATAAGTTAGTTCATTTTTAATTATTATTGGTAATAGAATTTTATAATAATAATTTAAATAATAATTTTATTATAAGTAATTAAAAAAAAATTTATACTAAGTAAATTCATTTTACATTATTTGTATCAACAATACGAATACGAATGAGAATTTATATTTTCTCGTTTCTCCTTATTTATAGTCTCGTTACATGTAGCTTTCAAGATATGTTCTCTCTCTCTCTCTCTCTCTCTCTCTCTCTCTCTCTCTCTCTCATTCTCTTATTTACTAGCATAAAACTGTACCTTTTCATGAAGGAGTCCGTAAATGAAGAAATATGACATTATTAAAACGAACGACGAAAACTGCTGTCACTATTATCATTCACCCAGCTCCTCCTTGCCCCAACTAACCCACTTAAAATACTAACATTGTATCACATCATTGCATACTATTATTGCTAGCAAATTTTAATTATTCCTTTTTTTCTTTTTTTCGAAGAACGTATTAATAGTTGAACACGTGTTTTTTCATTAATCCGACCTACTATATCACTTTTGTCATTCAACCATTTGCACCCTCCGACCACCCCGATCGTCCTTTGAGAAGTTCTTCTTTAAAGAAAAAAGAAAAGAATTCATTTTTTTACGAGAAAAAATTTTAAACGAGCAGAATTATTTTTTTCTATTACATTGTAATTTTCAATAATACTATTGTGGGGGTAGAAGTATCCAGTGAAGCATGATTATGTGCGTGCTTATGTGTGACAAGGCGTTTAAGCACAAAAGTAAGCTCGGCACGTGGCAGAATGTTCGCTTGCGCAAGAAGATGGCGACGAAGCAAGAAAGCTTCGAGAAACAACAAGGACGGCGCTTGAATTTGTTTAACCTTCACTGATGCAGGGTGGGGGCGTAAACATATAAGGATACTGCAAGCATGCGTGCGCCAGAGAGTTTAATAATGAGTCTTCGGGAATAGTGAGTTTTTGGATTAACAGCTAGTTATAAGATTTATTGCGAGCTTTGCGGGTCTTTGAAAGATTGCAAATTCAAAAACGATTAGTTGTTAATTGTGTCATAAAGATTATATCTTTTGTATCTTAAACGGTTTCGGAAAAACGGGGAAATTAAATATCTCTAACTGAATAGTATAGAACAATTGATTTCCCTAAACTATTATTCATTTTTTTAGGATAGAAAAAGGTACGTGGAATGAATATAGAGAGTTGAAACAAAATACATAGATATTTGTTATATCTATAAGTCTGTAATGTAAAATTTTCTAACATGAATTTTAAAAACTCGTATTGAGAAAGATCAAGAATTTCGTTCTAAAGATCTATTTTTGAGTTATTTTTCTATACAGTTATCAAACCTTCTCTATTTTTCAAGAAAAGGACACAGTTAGGTTAGTCAGAATTAATGTTACAAAAGAAACGATAGATAATATCCAATGGTAGAACATAAATAAATCAAAATTTTTTCTACCTGATTTTGTTCTTGTTTTTTTTTTTCTTTTTTTTCTTTTTTTCTGTTTATTTAAATTCACAACTGACTTTAATCACGTTTACCATTTAAATCTATAGAAGAATTAATTTTTATATTTTTTTAGGTATTTTTTTGTCAAATATTAAATATTTTCCCATACAGATAGTCTTAATAAATAATTATTGTTTATAAATGATTCATAAACGACTAATTCATGAGAAAGTTATATTTAAAAAAAAAAATTAAATAGTAGAATATATTATAAAAAATAAAATCACCTAAGTATTACTTCATTAAATAATTTTTTTTATAAAAAAAGTCATTTGAAACGATTTTACTGCAGGAAATTTGTTAAAACTGCAAATTCATTTCTCTCCTCAATATATTAGAATAATATTTTTTTTTTTTTAGTTTACGATTATAAATATTCGTTTCCTTTTTATCATACCTATTTCTAAATATGGTATAAATCTTGGCGATTAAATTAAGCGTTCAAAACATATTGATCGTCAAACTTTTTTGTTAAAGAGCATCAAAAAAATTACCCTACTTGCAACAAAAAATTGTTTAAAAATTAATAACTCAGTTGAAAATTAAAATAAAAAACTTTTTTATAACTAATTGGACATTTCTTTTCTCTAAAACTAAAACATATCATAATATATTTATAATGAAAACTTTGCTTTTTTTATTAATAAATAATTAACTAAGCAATAAATAATGTACAATTTATTTTTTTAAATGTAGACAAAGATACTTACACATAAAAAAAAACTTGCAATATATTTTGAAGTTTCTCAGTTGATAAAAACTAAAATTCGTGTAAATTTTCTCAAAACTTATAAATTAAATTGAAATTTTTCGAATATCTAATCAAAAACTTTTAAAATCAGTACACATGAAAGTTTGATGATGAATATCTTTTGAAAGACTAATTTAATCGCCAAAACATAAGACACAATTTTTATAGAGCAATTAAATTCCTACAAAAATTTGTATTGCGCACTATTAAATAGTCATTCATTGTCGAGTTATAATCTTCACCAACAAAAAAGAAATTTGTCTTAAAGTAATCAAACTTAAATCTTCAATATCATTCAAATAGTAAGGTTTACGGAAAAAATATAAGATACCTTTTTCGTAGAGCCTTAAATTTCCTACAAAATTCGTTCAGAACATTTTTCTGTACAGTAAATAAATCATGAGGTATGAATTTTATTCTATTCGACTGAGAAAAAAATAAAAAACTGCGATGCATAGGATCTTCCTATTAAAATTAAGAGCTCATATTTGGTGAGAATTTTTTTAAAGTGTCTAGCAACCCATTTTTCCGTAGCACTTGTAAAAAAAAAAATAATTGATTTTTTTGACTCACCCTAGTATATATATATAAGGGTGAGAGAAAGACGAAGAGTGCAAGTGTATGGTGTGCATGAAAACAATTGATGAATGTGAAAGACTTGTAAGAACACGCAGCGATATGGATATAAGTGTGAGTACGTGTAGCGCTAAGAATGCGAGTGTGTGTGAAATCTCTCGAATATTCCCGAACTGGAAATAAGGAAGAAGTCTTTTGTTTGATCGGTTGGGAATAGTCTAGAGATTTCGAGAATGATTAACGGAAGTGATTGAGACCTATTGTGGAGTGAATGAATATATAAGCGCGGCGAAGAAGGCGATCTTCGCCTTCTTGATTCAGTGTAACTATTGAGTATTGTAGGAGTGTTTTGTGTTTTGTAACTATTATTACTTACTTTTTCTTTCCGATTTTTATCTCAAACCTTAATATTTAGGTATTTCTTATAATAAACATTTCTTTTATTTCAATTTAATAAATCTTACATATATATATAAATAAAAATAAAAAGAAAATTGGAAAAAATTTGTTATACTAGTATTGCTTGATCGTTTTATATTGTTGTTGATGTTTCTATTTTTTCTTTATAATTTTAAAAATTGTTTCTTGCTTATATTTTGTCGACAAAATTAAATCATAATTATTACATGAATTGTGTTACAAATTGTATTAAAATTGTGTTGGAATAATACGAGTAAAGAAATGTTAATCACATTTATATGTAGAAAAAGTGAAAAATATTTTGAATAAAAAAAAAAAAACTCAAAGACAAACCATACAAAAAGTTGAAAAGAAAATTATAAGGAAAGAAAGAGAGAAAAGAAAAAGTGGACAAATTCTAACCTTCCATTAGGTTTTCTCAAAATTCATAGAAAATCGTCGAAAACATTTACAGAAGATCCTATCGAATATATGAAAGTCAGCAAATATTAAAGTATCTTTGGATTTGGTATGAAGTATCTTTTATTATTTATCATGTATAGTAAATGGAGAAATGATTAAGGTAATCATGTTTTAAATTATTAAAATTACAGAAGTACATTATTATTATAATAAAAAATAGAGGTAAGTATTAATGAAACGTGTACCGTTATATTCGAAATCAAACAGTAAAATTTCAATCAGTTTAACTTATTATAAAATCGGTGAATTATCAATTATTGATTCTTGTTAGTATGATACTCCGAAGGTAACATATACATATGATAAAAAAATAATAATATTCCCATAATAAATAGAAATTTATTCTTCTTTAGAACATCCATGAAAGTACTTTCACAGAGAACAATGTAATCAGTTTATCGATGGGTTTCGAAGAGCAAAGTACGTAAATAGATAAATACATATTTTTAAATTATAATATACATATAATTTTGTCGAATAATTAACAATCATTTGAGTAATGGGTGAAAGCGTTAATATAATTTATTTTTTAAATTAATAGATATTATTTATAATTAACTATCTATCAACGTATTTTAACATGTATACACGCGCGTGCACACGCATGCTTACTCATACATACATTAGACCAAACATACATACACTTCGATCAGATGAAAAATTAACCTTTATAACATTTCGACGTTTACATTAAACTGTGAATCAACTTGGATTATATCACAGTTTATGTTTTCCTTTACCCCTTGTTACTCTCATTCTAACCCTAGTTGTATGATTCGTCTATTTTCGTATAGTTTTCTACAATTTTATTGTCATCGTTGTCCTCGCCTAATATAAGACGTGATAAATTATTCGAATAACTTACTTCTTGTATCATTTATAATGATTATAATGCACGTTATTAAAACACAATAATATATTTCTATATTATTTATTTTACATAAACGCCGTTATATAGAATTAAATATTAGATGTCTCGAGATAAAGAAAGTACTTCTTGTTGTCATAAATCGAGAAAAAAGGAAGTCAAATAAATGAAAATAAATAAAAAAATAAGAGAAAAAGAAAAATATCATTTGTACTGATCACACATGGTAGGCGTTTTTTACACACCTTCAAAAAACCAAGCTTCGAGAGAATGAGACCAATGCATAATATCACAAGTAGGATCATTTATTATATAGTATTATTAAAATATTATTTTTCTATACTTCTACTGTAAGTAATATTATTTTTATTGGAAATTTAATGGGAATTATAGTGTTTTTTTTTCTTTTTAAATGTGTCATTTATCTTCTATTAAAAAATGTCTATGGATTTTTCTTACAAAAACATATAAAAAAAATTTTTATAGATATATTTTAAATTTAATGAATCAAATACCTTGTTTGAAGAAATAAAAAAAAATGTTACAATAATTTATTTGCTTTTGAAATATATTCTCTTTTCCTTTTTCTTTCCTATTATTTTCTATTATTATTATTGTGAAGATTTATGAGTTAGAAAGTCTTTTGGACCGTCATTAACTGCAAAAGGAAGACTAACATTGTTAACTTCATTGTTCTTTTACAAAGAACCTTTTCCAAAGAACCTTCTCCTATTTCGATCTTTCCTATTTTCTATGGTAAAGAAAAAAATAAAGAAAAACAGGTGACTTCAAGGTTAAGAATTAGAAATTTTTCGTTTCAGCTGTTCCCCACTATTTGAATAGATTTTTCAATGAATTGTTCCCCTTCTCCTAAACCTGAAAACCTATAAAGACGGCTGTACCCGAGGAGTTTTTAGATCAGTTCTGTTTTACTGGCAGTCTTTGCTTGCATCCACACGCGTCTCTCGAAAAACGAATCGTTACAGTGTACTCTTTATTAGTTATTATATACTGTATTAACGAATTGTTAATAGTGAAAGTTTAGGAAATGACCGATAATGGGACACGTAAAAGATCTATTCGCCGGTAAGATGTGAACCTATGTATTAACTCTCATTGATAATTTAATCAAATTATTATAATTATTTAACATTTAAAAATTAATGGTCTTATTTATTAAATATTATTTCTATGTAATATGTAAATAGTTAAAGTAAATGTAAATATATATATATGTATTATATGTAATATATATATATATTAGGATGAGTCATAAAAATCATTTTTTTTTACAAGTGCTACGGAAAAATGGATAGCAAGACACCTTAAAAAAATTCTCACTAAATATGAGCTCTTAATTTTAATAGGAAGATCCTCCGCATCGCAGTTTTTAATTTTTTTCTTAGTCCAATGGATTAAAATTCATACCTTTATCATTAATTGATTATACAGAAAAATGTTCTAGACGAATTTTGTAGGAAATTTAATGTTCTACAAAAAAGGTGTATTTTTTCCGTAAACCTCACTATTTGAATGATATTGAAGATTTAAATTTGATGAGTTTTAAACAAATTTCATTATTTTTTAATGAATTTTGTAACTCGGCAATAAATGACTATTTAAAAGTGCACAATGCAAATTTTTGTAGAAAATTAACTGCTCTATAAAAATGGTGTCTTATGTTTTGGCGATTAAATTAAGCATTCACCTTAACATATACATATATATATATTATGTTTCTTTAATGACTTTTCGAATTTATCTTTAATTTTTCTTTGAAACCGTATGCAGTTAATGTAGAAAGTAGTATTCTTAACTTAAATCAATTTTAAACATACCTTTATGTAATTATTGTTTATCAACTAATTTTTTGTAAACAAGCAATAGGAAGGTATTTTTTAAAGTCTTTAGAATACGTAGAATTTGTAACAAATAATAATTTACTTGCATAATTTATGCAATAATTTAGGAAAACAAAAATCAACGGAAATATCTAAGCATTAAATATTGATGCATCTCGCGCATGAATTATTCTATTAAATTATTATACAATGTTACAAAAACTAATATTCTAAGACAATAAAGTACATTATCGTTATTTTTCTGTATTCTTTGCCAATTAAATGTTTTTACGAAAACTTTAAAGGCCTACTGTGTATGTGCGTATATACGTCTTCTTCCCTTATAATTTATCTCTGTTATTTTGTCATGTTCTTAAACATATTTCAGAACAAAAATTTCTCCTTGGCCTAAAATAACATAGAAAACAAACTCACAAGAAATGGTTTTTTCTTTTTTGTCCGAATAGATCTTTTGTTGCTCAGAATTAATCATCAAATATATTTTTTTCTTCTTTTTGTTAAAAGAAATTTCTTTTATATCGAATACCAAGCCACACACACACACAACGGTGGGAAGTCTTTGTTTTTTTGACAGAGCTCAAATAAAAGAAATACAAAAATTCATTCCTATTATAGTAAAAATTTGTCCTGAATAATGTCTTGAATTTCTACAGAAAAACTTCCAGATAAAGAATACTTCTATAAGTATAAATAATAATAATAAGTATAATATAAGGAGGAAGTCTTTGTTCTTTTGACAGAGATTAAATAAAAAAAATACAAAAATTCATTCCTATTATAGTAAGAATTTGTCCTTAACGTCTTGTATTTCTACAGGAAAACTTCCAGATAAAGATTCCTGACAAAATATTGCTTTATTGCTTATTGCCTTTTGTAAGTTAATTTCCTAATGTCATCATCGTCCCTCTGGACAACTTCATCGCTTACCAAAGGGCGATATTGCCTACTTTGGGAACCCCTGGCCTGAATTGAACCTCTCCTCATAAATTCTTACCCTATTTAATTGTATAAACATATTATTTAAATACATTTTTTTTAATTTTGTTTTGTATAAATTTATGTTTTATAATCTTATTGTAATACTTATTTTTATGTATTAATATTTTGTTCTTTTTTCTTCTATCTCTCTTTTTGTTTAAAAAACCTTTTAAAATACAGTTTATTTTTTTTATTTTTTTTTGTGTACACATCTTTTTTATACCTTTTTCTTTTAATTTAATATAAAAAATTTGAGGATTATTATTGTTATGGGACTTAGAAAATTTTGAGATCTTCACGGCGGAACCTATGATCAATGAACCGACAATTAATGAGGTAAAAAGCGCAATTTAAAAATTAAAAAACCGTAAATCGCCGGGTACGGACTACACTCCTGTAGAGTTAATCAAATAGGGGGAGGGGTTGAAGAAAAGTTGATGGATTGTAGAAATTTATGAATTATTTAAATTAATATGGAATAAGGAAGCTTTGCCGGAACAATGGAAAGAGTTAATTTTAAATCAAATTAAAAAAAAATAAATAAATTGCAATAATTACCAGGGTATCTTATTCTTATTAACATTATTAACGTTGGTATTTTGCCGGTTGCCTTCTGTTTTTTTCTTGTGAGCTAAGAATACAGTTGTATACTTATTACTGCTTGAATTTTTTGGAAATGATGATGTTTCGAGTTCTGCTATTTCATAGGGGTCAGTAGTAGGAGATTTATTTTCTTTAATTAGGGCAGGTATGGTAAATTGACGATTTATGCCTCGATTGTCCTTAGTTTTTTCCAAACCTCAGAAAGGGGGGTGTTATGACCAAATTCCTCAATGAAGAGTCTTCTGGTAATTAGTTGCTGGGGATGAGGAAGAAGGGATTAGAATAAAATTAATCAAACACGTGGTTGAGCTAAACAAAGAAACAATGCCTTTTTTATTGGCTCGTCAGGGTAAAGCCTTGCGACACAAAAACCCTGGATGATATTTAATTATAACAATGAGAGTCCACCACGTGGTGTTACCACGCGGGAAAATTCCGTCGATGTGAAATGTATATAATTGAAAGATCTCACCTCTCGCTCGCTTCGCTTACGTTCCTTAACTAATTTAACTATACTCCTTTGATTTAGATATATATTCACAGGCGTCTAGTGATGGAATGAAAGAATGTACTTTTGTACTGGCCCAGCAGGGCGTACGCACTAGAAGTGAGAAGTGGGGATGCGAGAGGTAGGCGTAACTAGAGGGGCGCTTCGATAGTTGCTGGTAGTTGATCGATGCTCGCAATGAGTATCGATCTATAGTTCTAATCGATAGAATCGGACGCGCGCGATTTAACTATATCTAATTACCGTACGATCATTTCGGATCGTACAGGGGGTTTGACTGTTTAATGTTGAGATGCAATTTAGCCATGATTGTTTTTTACTGTTTTTAATTATTTTGCGAGATATGGCTCTGTACTTTTTTTAGTTAAGTAGGTTCTCTAGAGTTGTATGTTTTTTATATCTATTAATAAAGGCATGTTTATGGTCTCTGATCGCTTGTGAGCATTGCTCATTCCAAAAAGGGTTATAATTAGTTTTTTTGTTGTTTGAATTTCTCGTTTTTTTTTAAATTTTTTAAATGATCTCTATCATTCAATTTAGAGTTATTTTCATTTACATTGCTATTTTGTTTTCCTTTTTTGGTGATACTTTTTTGTCTATTTCTTTCAGTTTATCTATGCTTTGTATCATAACGTCGTCTTTTTTTTCTATTGTTTTTCATCATTTTTATTCATATCATCTTCTAACTTTTCCTTAATTCTATCTTCTTATTCATTTGTTATATATTTTTTTTTATTTCTTTTACGTTATATTCTTTATTCTTTACCATATTTTCATCCTCTTCAGGGGTTATACGTAGTTGCGAGGCTCAAAAAAGACGTCTTTTTATGAATATTTTATAGACACAGTTTTTATTTATCACTTACAAGTGATGGTAATTCAAATAGAGCCTACTTTTAAGAATACTATAGCGCGTCGATCATGTAAAAATATTGATGTGCACCGCTCCTGTAGATGATGTCCCGAACGTCCTTCAAAAAAAGGCGCTTAGCGGTGAAATCTATATCGGCGGTTTGGATTATCTGAAATCAAAAAATGTTGTGGATTCTTTTAAAGGATAGATTAATGCAAGTATTAAACAGAAGGAATAATAGAAATTTTGATTTTTGACAATATGGCGTTTATTTAAAAAAATGTTTCGTTTTTGACTGAAATTTTGGCTCCAAATTGATAAAAAAAAACAGCTTGATTTTCCTCCACAACCCTAGGCTAGCTCGACGGACCATGGAGAGTGACCCGACGGTCATTGGCCAATCAATTTGGGGAAGGGGGTGCACAGGGCTGCCCGTTCCCTATAAAAGGCCATGGAAAATCGTCGATCCAATCCATTCAGTCAGCAACACTCGATTCACATATAACCAACGCATCAAGAACAAGGAAAACTCATCGGCACCCGACAAGGCAGCCTAACCACATTTCATCACGCAATCATCAGGCAGCTCAGCATCGGGGCGATAGTCTACATACAACAACGCAGCAGCGTATTATAAAGGAACAATTCGATTCACAGTCCTCCACGGAACAATTCGATTCACATTACTCCACCATCCCTTAAACCGTTTCATTTTACGATAAATAAAGAACATCGTACTGATCAAGGCACCTGTACACAACATAATTTTTGGTCCTTCGAGCCGGATAGCTGATCCATCTACTTCAGTCGGCGCCTGTGGAACAGCAGTTCTCTTCAAGTGGACGAGAAAGAGGCAGGGAAGACTTAGACTACGCATCAACGAAGCAGCGAGACGCAACTCAAGGCGCACACTCACTCAACACAGGAGAATCAACGCAGCACACAAGCATCCTGGAGGCTGGAGTGTAGCATCGCGGGACAACAATACGAAAACGTGAGTCTTACAATACTTTTTAACGAGTCATCAACCTGAAGTCGTATTCCCCCTCTTATCTCTCCCCATTTTGTGCCTTTTTATCGTAAAATGTCGCGATCAACAAAAGAGTGTACCGAGGCGCAGCTTATACGGAGGCGCGCGCCTTTAAAAAGTAAATTTACAGTTTTCAAAAAGTTCGTAACTGACCTAGAGAATCCTAACGATAACGACATAGCAAAATTAAAATCAAAATTAAAACAAATCGAGTCGGACATGACAACTTTCGAGAATGTTCAGACCGATTTAATAGCAGTTGCTTCCGAGGAGACGTGGGAAATCTACGTAAGGGAAGGTGACGAAATTCGCGAGTCAATCGAAGACGCGTTAATAAAAGCAGAAAGTATAGTAAAAAAATTCGAGCATGCCGCGACATCAAGTGCTGACCCGGCCATTAATGAACCTGTAATATTGCCATCTGCGAGCACATCTATTGGTATACACAATCCCCCACGAAGCGATAAACTTGTACAATTGCCACCGGTGAATTTACCGCACTTCGACGGACGCTACGAAGAGTGGCCAAGTTTTGCTGATGGTTTTCAATCGATCGTTGGAAAAAATTCGGAATTACGAGATATACAAAAATTTGCGTATTTAAAGTCATGCGTATCGGGCGAGGCAGAAGAGAAAATACGGGATTTAGTAATTACCGAGGGCAATTATCAGATAGCATGGGAACTACTAGAGTCATATTACGACAATCCTATTTTATTAATTAATCGACACATAAGGGCAATTCAAGAGTGCCCCAAGATGAGTAGACAATCTCCGGAAACGTTAATTCAGGCCGCGAACACTCTCGTTACCAACTATAAAGCGTTATTATCCACAAAAAAGAATTTTGCTGAGGCATTCCCCATATACATGATCGTTTCCCGAATGGATGAACAGACGCGATATGAATGGGAGAAGCAGCGCCCCAAATTAGAGTTACCGACCATAGACGAGCTTTGAAGTTTTTTATTTAATGCCGGACTTGCATTTCTTACGTCGCAACCTGCAAAGGTTTCAAGAGATACGGGAAGGAATAGCATGACCAATCCACCTAGACCGCTTACACGGTACGGCAATCCGCGAAGCGCAGCACAGCTCAATACACGTTATACAAATTTGCAAAGACCGTCACAGAACGATGCACGCCAAAATCCAGTGCAGGTTTATGCGTCACAATTTCAAAATCAATGCTACGTATGTTCGGGTAGTCATCTAGTATTTGCATGCGATCAATTAATAGGCGCTAACGCCGAGGAGCGAAATAGGATCGTCAAGGAAGCAGGATTATGTATAAATTGTTTGCGACCTGATCATAGGGCTGAGGATTGTCGGTCTAGTTATTGTAGAAAATGTGGGAACAAGCACAACACGTTATTACATATAGACGAACTAATCTCAACGGTGCAATGCTCATACGTTAAAATCAATCATGCACCTCTACCTACATTATTGTTAACCGCTGTGGTTTCGTTATTAGATCGCGACGGTATTCCACACAAGTGCCGCGTACTCCTAGATTCAGGCGCCGAGGCTAATTTCTTAACTTTCGATTTTGCCAGCAAACTACGAATCGCATAACAAAGCGTGAACATACCAATAGCCGGGATAAATAAAATTGAAACTAATGCCACCAAGGCCTTAGTAACGACCATGCAATCGCAGACGGAAAACTACTCAGTTGAACTAAAGTTCTTACTTCTACCCAGTATAACAAATATTTCGCCATCACAACCGATACCTCCGGAAGAATTAGTAATACCTGCAAATATCCGTTTAGCTGATATCGGTTTCGATAAACCTTCGAAAATAGACGCGATTCTCGGCATGCCCATTTTCTGTGCTTTATGGCACGCCGGACAGATTGTTCAAATCAATGATTCAATATCTTTGCAAAATTCACGATTAGGTTGGATCGCAGTAACGACCGCAAATATGCATTTGCCACGAAGCGTAAAATGCCATACCGCTCTTATAGGATTGCAAGAACAATTAGAAAAGTTTTGGCGCATTGAGCAAACGCCAGAAAGGAAAATCAGATCTCAGGAGGAGGAGTATTGCGAAGCGCACTATGCAAATAATACGCGCCGTGATTCATCGGGTAGATATATAGTAAGACTACCACTCAGGGAAAACGCAAATCAATTAGGGGATTCATACGTTAATGCACTAAAAAGATTTCATGTGCTCGAACGTTCGTTAGCGCGTAAACCGGGGGTACGCGAAGAGTATGCTAAATTTTTATCCGAATACGAGGATTTGGGGCATATGGAAAGGATCGAAGAGCCTTCCCGTACAGAAGGTTATTACTTGCCACATCATGCCGTAACTAAACAATCGAGTATAACAACCAAGCTGCGGGTGGTTTTCGATGCATCCGCGAAATCGAGTAGCGGTCTGTCATTAAATGATATCTTAATGGTCGGCCCAACGATTCAGGAGGACTTATTCACTATTCTCTTAAGATTTCGGTCACATGCATTCGCGCTTACTGCAGACATAGCCAAGATGTATCGGCAAGTAACAATGGATCCGCGTGATCGTATTTATCAGAATATTCTTTGGCGTCGAGGATTAAATGAACCAGTCCGAACGTACCGACTCAAAACAGTAACATATGGCACAGCAACCGCGTCTTTTTTAGCGACTCGCACGCTACATCAACTTGCTAACGACGAATCAAGACAACACCCAAGGGCATCCATTATCTTAAAGGAAGATTTCTATGTCGACGACCTATTAACGGGAGCCCATACGATAGACGAGGCTAGACAAATTCGCGACGAGCTCATAGCGGTGACAAATAAGGCAGGCATGCAACTAAGACAATGGGCTTCAAACAGCATTGAAGTATTAAAGGGTTTAGGTAATAAAAGGGATAACACGTTTATAAGCCTAGACATATCCGCTACGATAAAAACATTAGGAGTACAGTGGAATGCCATGCAGGATATTATAGTGTATTCAGTAAAACATTATGACAATCCCACTAAAATCACCAAGCGCAGTATATTGTCAGAGATTGCACAAATATTCGACCCATTGGGGCTATTGGGGCCCGTTATAATTAAAGCCAAAATGATGATGCAGGAACTATGGCAGATAAAATCGTCATGGGATCAAGAAGTTCCTGACGATATAGGTAGGACTTGGAAAGCATTTCGTCAAAGCTTGCATGAATTAGAGCAAGTAAGATTCGCACGTAGAGTGTTAGGCAACAATATGGAATTAGAAATACACGGATTTTGCGACGCGAGCGAAAAGGCGTACGGGGCATGCATATATATCAAAACAATAGGCAAAAAACCAACGGTTGAATTGGTGTGCGCAAAATCAAAGGTGGCACCTCTCAAGACACAATCGCTTCCGCGTTTGGAATTGTGTGGCGCGGTATTGCTGTCGCGCCTATACATAGCCACTAAGAACGCGCTGCGAAGAATCAAATTTCGTCGTTCAGTGTTTTGGTCGGATTCGACAATAGTTTTGCATTGGCTCAATACACCACCACATTTACTAAAAACGTTTGTAGCGCATCGAGTAACAGAGATTCTGGAAAATACCGCTCCAGAGCAATGGCGGCACGTAGCATCTGAATATAACCCGGCTGATTTGATATCGCGCGGCGTAACGCCGACCGAGTTCATTAAAAACGAAATGTGGAAAGCAGGACCTTCGTGGCTAATTCAACCAGAATCATACTGGCCACAGCACATAGTGGAAAAAGTAGAAATACCCGATATGAGAAAATTCGTGGCGGTCGCGACGTCCGATGAGCCGTTCGATTTATATAGGCGATATTCCTCATTCCGAAAGTTAAAGCGCATAGTAGCTTACTGCATCAGATTCGCACAGAATGCAAGAGAGTCTTACATAAACAGGGTTGCCGGTGAATTAACAGCAAATGAATTAAAAAACGCGGAAACAATCATAGTCAAATCCGTGCAGAGAGAAGCATTTTTTGAAATAATCAAGCAAATACAATCTGGAAAGGATATTCGCAATTCGATAGTAGCCCTCAGCCCATTCATTGATAATCAAGGAATTCTAAGAGTTGGCGGGAGATTAAGCAAGAGTAATCTACCATATGATCAAAGACATGCGGCATTATTACTAAAGATACATATTATTACTGAACTTATTATACGTGAAAGGCATGAGAAAATTTATCATGGCGGAACACAGGCCACGCCTAATGCCGTTCGCGAAAGTTTTTGGCCTATCAACGGTCGAGCAGAAGTAAAGCGCGTAATAAGCAAGTGTACCGTTTGTCGGCGTATGAGACCAATCATGCTTAATTACAAAATGAGCGATTTACCAGCAAGTCGGTTACAACCAAATCGGCCATTCCTCCACACCGGGGTCGACTTTTGTGGACCAATATTCATAAAGGAAAGGCAGCATCGGAATCGCGGACGAATCAAAGTATATGTAGCAGTTTACGTCTGTTTCACCACAAAGGCGGTGCATTTAGAGATAGTAAGCGATTTGACGACAGATTCATTTTTAGCTTCATTAAGAAGGTTTATGTCTCGCAGGGGGAAATGTTCTGATATTTATTCAGACAATGCAACAAATTTTTTGGGCGCGGCAAACGAAATACAGTCACGCGTTTCTCGAAAGTTGTCCAACGACGGTATTAGGTGGCATTTTATTCCTCCTAGATCACCTCATTTCGGAGGTCTCTGGGAGGCTGCAGTAAAATCCTTTAAGCATCATTTAACTCGAGTGATTGGAGAGACATTACTCACCTACGAAGCATTGCTAACGTATGTTTTAGAAATAGAGGCCATCCTCAATTCTCGCCCTCTCACCCCTTTATCCAATGACCCTAATGACCTACGCGCTCTCACTCCTGGACACTTCTTGATAGGTGACTCGTTGATAAGTTTGCTAGATCACGATTTCAGGAATATACCATGCGGCCGGTTGTCGCAATGGCAACATATACAACAAATGCGACAGCACTTCTGGACACGATGGAGCAAAGAATATTTGAATGAACAAACGGTGCGTAAAAAATGGCACAAGGACGCGACGGATAACATAAGGATTGGCACACTAGTTATTCTGAGGGAAGACAATGCTCCTCCTCTTAGGTGGCCATTGGGTGGAGTGACGGAGCTACATACTGGTCCTGACGGCATAACGCGTGTGGTAACGCTAAAAACGGCTAATGGAAAATTAAAGCGAAGTGTCAAACAAGTAGCACCATTACTTAATGACACTGAAACTCTTAATTAAGGACTTTTGAACAGTATCCGTTCAAGGGGGGCGGTATGTTGCGTATTGCGCAATATATGATGTGGACTTGGTGAGTTGTTGCCTGACGCAATCGAAGTTTGGAACAGGGCACAGAAGCGGGACCTACCGGCGCCGTTTCTTTCGGCGTATGCGCTAGCACAAGTGGACACAACGCCGTTTCTTTGAGACAAAGCTTTCCCGCGCAGCTTGATTTTCCTCCACAACCCAAGGCTAGCTCGACGGACCATGGAGAGTGACCCGACGGTCATTGGCCAATCAATTTGGGGAAGGGGGTGCACAGGACTGCCCGTTCCCTATAAAAGGCCATGGAAAATCGTCGATCCAATCCATTCAGTCAGCAACACTCGATTCACATATAACCAACGCATCAAGAACAAGGAAAACTCATCGGCACCCGACAAGGCAGCCTAACCACATCTCATCACGCAATCATCAGGCAGCTCAGCATCGGGGCGATAGTCTACATACAACAACGCAGCAGCGTATTATAAAGGAACAATTCGATTCACAGTCCTCCACGGAACAATTCGATTCACATTACTCCACCATCCCTTAAACCGTTTCATTTTACGATAAATAAAGAACATCGTACTGATCAAGGCACCTGTACACAACAGCATGAGTTGCCGATAATAATAAAAGTCCTAATACACTCATAAAGTACAATAATGATTTTGTACCTTCATTAAACATTCAAGTTGCAATGTAAGCCGCTATTTTAACAACTTTAGTGCCACATGGAACAATTTTTGGAGTTATTTTCCATATTAACTAATCATAACTCTCATTATTGTTTTGTATAAATCCACCAACACACCTTTTCAATAATTTAACGTTGCTAAGGTCTTCATAAATTTTATATATAGTTTCAGCAACATCAGCTAGTAAAGTTGTATAATCATGGATGTAAGAAGATAATTTGTCTGTTGCTAGCGCTTGCTGCCAACTACACCATTAACACGATTTTCACACTTATCACACACTACAACGATTTAAAAACCAAGTCCATGGGGAGAAGCATTTTCAAATTTTATTTTTCCGTTACAAGAGTTACATTTCACCTAATCACTTATCGCAGCAAAAACTTAATATTTAGGTAAGCAATATTTTATCTCTGCTGCCTATCGTATTTCATGATATTTTAATTCCTAGGCTTATCGCAGGATCTGTTTCACAGAAATTGAATATTATAAAAAATAATAAATATAAACTTTATCGTCTACAAAAGATTTGGTACTGGAAATTTGGTACGGCGAAAGATTTGGTACTGAACGTACGACTTTACACTCTGACGTGGCCTCACAAAGTCAGGTATATCCCTGAAAATATTTATCGGTTTGGCTTCAAATTTTCAGAGAATATACTTAAATATATGTACAATCAATTTCTTGAAAATTCTAACTGTGTATAACCCCTTCAGTCATATCTCCTTTATCTTGGTTTTGTTCTTTATCTTTTTCCTATTTTTGATCTATTTTTTGTTCTTTATTTTCTAATGGTTCTTTGTTTTCTAATTGGTTTTTGTTTTCTTCTTGTTCTTTATCTTCTAATTTTTCTTTGTTTTACTTCGTTTTTGTTTTCTTTTTGCTCTTCTTGAACTTTCATTATTTTTTCTGTTTTCTTCTCTTTTATATAATTTTCAGATTGATCAATGTTGCTTTCAGAACCTTTTGCTTTTTCCGTTTCTTCCTTCTTTTGTCTTTGTTTTTGTTTCCTTCTTTCTTCTTTATCTTTTGTTTCTTTATTAATTTCTTTTCTCTTTTTTTCCAACTCTTTAGTATTTTTGATTAGATCATTACCAGATCTATCATTTTAAATTGGTTTATCGTTACCTTTAACGTCATGTATTGTATTTGTATTGTTATTTTCCATAGAAGTAAGCAATACTTCACTTTCTATTACACATTTAGGGGAGATTATTTTTTGTCTTTATTAAGCTCAAAGTTAGATTCTTTACGAATAGATTTTTCAATTGTTTTTTTCAATTTTGATTCTTCTAGATCCTTTTTTTCTGTGCCATGTATTTCCGATGAATATTTCACTTTATTTTCAGTTAGAGAGAGATTTATCTTCTTGACTGCTTTTTCTACTGTATCTTCTGTTACATTAAATTGATCTAATGCATCAGCATTTTCAAGTTTTTCATCGTCATTAGCGGATAGAGCAATTTCTTCATTTTGTTGTTCTCTTAGCTCATTATTAATTTCGTCAGTTTTCTCTTTAATCTCCTTGTTTTTATTATAAACCATCAACTTATTCAATTTCAATTATAATGTTTTAGAATGCGTTAATTCATATGTTATAACTTGAAGTTTATTTTCAAACGTTATTCCACATTCGCGACAAGTGTATGTTTTCTTTCTGCTTGAATCTTTCTCTTCGCATAAATTTTTTTCCTCATTTGAATGTATTTTTTCATCCAAATCTATAGTCTCAAATGATGTTGACTTAACATTCTCTTTTGTAAGTAATAAGACATGTTCACTGTTAGATGTAGAGGTTTAATCTAATTTTATTTTCTTAATCTTTTCGTTTATATTATTAGCTGTTTGAAATGTAGATTACTGAAAGATTGACTGCTCATTGGATTTCTGTTTTTCCATATCATTTTCTAGAAATAATGAATCGTCTGTACTTTTATTATTTTCTTGTAATATATCCGTAGTTTGTTTTCGTTTATTTCTTAGAGATTTTCGAATACCACTGTCTAACAAAGAATATACTTATCTCTTATTTGCTTTCTCAAGTCTTTTTGTTTTACTAATTTGTGATGAGTTAATAGATAAAATGTCAGTATCAGAGTAATTACTCGTTTTGGATAATCTTGTTTTATACTGTTTTATCTTGTACTTTAGTTATTTTTGTTGTAGTTTCTTTTTTGGTATCAGTTTTTATTTTATTAAATAGTCGAATTCTCAATTTGTCTTTTTCTTGCATAGAATTCTTAACTTCTTGAATTTTCTTATTTTTCGCTTCTTTCCCGTCTTTTTCACTTATCTATTTCTCTTTTAATATTGCAATTCTTGCTTTAAATTCTTGACAAGTCGCAGTTTATCTTTTTAATAACGCTACAATTTTTTTTATTTTTTCTAATTGTGCTTGTTTTTTCTTTTCAGAATCAATAAGTTTCTGTTGTAGATCAGCAACTTTAGTTTCTAAAGTAATTTTTGTTTTTTTTAAAAGATTTTGGCTTCTAAGTTTCTCTTTCCCTTATATCTCAATTTTCCAACTTTTGCATTCTTGAATTTAGGTATTTATTTCGTCTTTGGTAATCTTCAAATCTTAGACTATCCATTTTTATATCTTCTAATAATTCATTATATTCTGAATCGGGTACCGATTCGCTTAATTTTTCTTGTAATTCCGAATGCCTCTTTTCTACAGAATAGGCTTTATCTTAAGTCAGTCTTAAAATATTGCTAACTTTTTCTAATTCCTGCGATATTGAACCTATTCGAAGATCTTTTTGTTAAATATCACTTTTATAATTGATAAGTTCGTTTTGCAAAATATGTATGGTAATCGTCTCATTTTGTATTTGTAAATATTTATTATGCAAATCTTGATTTTTACTTTCTTTCAATTTTCTTATTTCATCCTTTTTCTTAGAGATAATTTTTCTTTCTTTTTCTAGATTTGATTTAAGCGCTGCTATTCTATTTTCTAATTCTTCTTTCAGTATATTTTTTGCTATTTCTTTTTGTTCTATTTCTCTGATTAATCGTTTATTTTCTTCTGGTAACATACTAAAGCCATTCTCAATAGATACCTTCTTACTTCCAATGAATTCATTTTCTCTTCCTAATTTTCATATTTAAATTTCCATTCTTCTATTGCTTCTGACATTTCGTTTAATTTGTTTTTGGACCCTGCATTTAATTCTACTTCTATTACCGAATTGCATCCGAATATTGTAGTTTCGTTTTTATTTTTTTTTCTAAACCAGCATGAATCCTCTGGATGATACCCGATTTACTTTTCAAATCTCTTCTTTCTCAAATAATTATTTTGGCTTACTAGAGTTTTATATTTCTTTATTTCGTGTAATAATTTAGTTAAAGTTTTGCATTTTTCTATATCTATTTTATCCCTAATAAACTCCGGTAATCCTGTAAGTAGATCCTTCATAAGTGTTTGGTTGCTAATCTCACCGTTCATGTCTAGTAATAATTTCTCTTTTTCCATGGCGTACTCTAGTGATGACTCTTTCCTATATCTATAAGCAATAGCGTACGTACGTATAATCCAACCAACGTCCAAAAAGGTCTCTAAAATTTTTTCTTTCCACTCAAGCTATTGGATTTTCATCTTTAATCTTATTAAATTTGCTGAGTACCAGTTCCAACACGGTTTTTCGAGCAGTAACCTCAATATTTCGATCTTAGTAGTATCTGAAGTAATGTCGAATCTTTCGCATTCTTGCTCAAAAGTCACCATCCACTGTTCTGCATTTGTTTGCTTTGATGTTAATTTTTCGATCACAAATTTTTTTATCAATTCTTTCAGATTCAATTGGCTTTCATTTTATGTAGGTACTGTTGTTCTATTTTTTTCTTTTATGCGTACTAGGTATAGGCCGTTAAACATTATATTAATTTCATCATCAAAATATATCTTTTTTATTTTGTTACCTTATTACTCTCGCAGTGAAAACAACGAGGGATGGGCAACTTCTCTCTCCCATGAAGATACGCGGGAAAGCAACTATGACCGGTTATCTGCTGGGTGGTATAGAAGGTCGTTCCGATTGAGAAAGGCCTTCCAGCCCACTCAGCCAACCGCTCAGCAATGGCAGCCCTCACGCGGATTCTCGTTGCATCCGGGGAGTCAATGAAACTAACCTTCTCTTCCTTTCAGGCTTCCATTGCTATTCCCATAGCAAGACCGCCCAAAGCAGCCTTAGCGGCCGAGGGTGACAGACCCTCCTTCCCAAGAGCTACATGCGTAACCACCAGTTGAGGAGCAAGATGGTCGATAGGAATAATCCCAGCGACCATCATTGCAGCATAGATGGAAACTACGTACTATAGGCGCAGAACACCCGGACCGCCCGCCTAACCCTATTGTCCTCTATAACAGTGCGCCATCACACAGGGGCTTCATAAAGAACCACCGAATGGGTATGTTTTGTAGATTATATCAAGTAGGATATGCATTTGTAATTTGTCGACATTTACCTACCATTTTTAAAAACATGAACTATAATTTCTTTTACCCAAATGCATGAGAAGCTTTCTTTCTTCCACATCCTTTACAAAATCGCTTGTAACTTCACTCGAATGGCTTCTTCGCAGTATTTCAACGTTTATCTTGAGATATAGCCTTGATCCATTGAAGTAGATGCTGTCTATCATAAACCTTCCTTTTTCGGATTTTAGCCTGTAGTCTAGGTAAGTTTACCTCTTCTTTCTAGTTCCAAATCCTATCGATTAGAACTATAGCTTGTGTTTATTTGGTTGTTTCCAGTAATGATATGCATCTGTAGTAGCTTGCCTCTTTTGTATACCCTTTTTTAAAAATAGGATTTAATATAATCTTCTTCTTCCAATTGTTTGAAAAGCATTCCTTTCCACAACTTTTATCAAAATTCGTTTTAAATTCGCCCGCTTAGTTTCTTTGCAGTATGTTTAGATTTCTCTTTGAAAATCATCTTGAATCATCGAGATAGATGTTGAATAAAAATCAACTCCAACTCGGAATATATCTTGGGTTTTCAGTAATTCTACCTTTTTTACATAGCTCTTAATAATACATTTTTTTAGAACGGGTGCGTATTTTTTCTGCATTTTATTTTTTTTGAAGTGAAAACTTCTTTAGAATGGGAGTGATCTGAAATGTAAAAAAAAATCATGTGTGCAGATCACACGTGTTAGAAGTGAAACCTTAAAAAATTAAGTTTCTAGAGAATCAGACGAATGCACAGTTTCAAGAGTAAGATAATTGTAAGATTTATTTATTTAATATTATTACTATATATAATAAAGGTCACCGGTATGATTAGTGAGATAAATAGTCGATAAAAAGTACACTTTTCACAATTCAAGCAATAAAAACGGAATGCTGAATGCGATAGTTATAAATAATCACCGAAATGGTAGGATGTTTATCAAAGGAAATATAATTCGTCAGAAATTAGGTAAAAAATTAATAATCCATTTTTGAAACTCAGGTATAAAATTTTTTTTGTAAGTATGGTTTTCTATTTCCCGTTTTCATCTACATTCTTGCGCTATATAACAAACATTTTAGGATAGATGAAATATAGACATTACGAAAAACATATGGAAAATACTGCTGGACTGAACGAAGGTTTCTTTTAAGATGCAATGAAAGATCTAATATAGATATTCTCTAGAAATGATTTTTCAACTCTATAGCCTACCACACTTCGTGAGACCCTTATTATTTATAACAAATCTCGTCTTTTTTCTGTGGACCACAAACTTATCTTTCTAAATACTCTCGTCTAAATAAAGATTTGAACAACGAAAAATCTAAAAAATGCATTGAATCGTATCGCTCTCTCAGCTTATCGAACTGTGTACACTACGAGTCTCAAATTTCAGCTCCGTGGTAAGCTCCACCGATTTACGCTGGGCGTTCAACATCTTAAAAATGTTTTTATTTTATTGAAAAATTAGTATAAGTTTCTTAAATACGCAAATATCACAGTTTATACTACAATTTTCATATATGCATGGGTCAGTACATCTCTTTGGATATTTTTCATAAAAACATATAAAAATCAAATTTAATACATATATTTTGTCTTTATGCATCAAATATATTTTATAAAGAAGCAAAATAAAAATATAACAGTAATTTACTTGCTTTTGAATGGAATTTGTCAGCTGCTCCTCATTTATTCCACAGTATTCTCTAATTCTTTTTCTCTGATGTATCTGGTAATTATTTTTTTTTTTTTAATATTTCAGACAATACAATTATTATATATTCTATGTACTTCATAATCATTTATTATAATATTTTCTAAATAAAGAATTTAATACTAATTTTTCAATAAAATAGAAACATTTTTAAATAAAAAAGATATGACAAGTTGTAAAAAAAAAACTATAGGCATGAATATTATCGCATCGATAATAAAGATAATAAATGTAGATCGAATTTCAACAGACCTTCCCTGTTTTTTATAATTCTTTTCTCATGATAAGGAGCTGACCTTGGGGTGTAGAAAGCTGACAAAAACTAATATTTTCAAAATTCTATTCATCAAGATGGAATGCTGAATGCGATAGCCATACATAGAAACGAAAATTGTAGAATATTTGTCGACAGAAAGATGCGTCGTCCTCTAATCCAAGTAAATATAGCATATATTTTTGAAACTCAGGTAGATGAATTTTTTTTCTTTTACACTTTTCACACTTTCTGTGAATGTGAGATATTTTTATCATGGGTTAGTTTACACAAATATTTCTTTTTGTGTTGCAACTAATAACTATAGATGCTGTTAAAAAAGGGAACAATTGTGGTTATATTTTTTACGTTTCATCGGGTTTTTAATTACAACGATTTTAAAATCTATTTCTATTTTCGTTGTTTTATTTTATAATATTAAAAAATTATTTTAAAAATTTATTTTCTATATTTTTTTCTATATTTGTAAAATAAGTTATATTATTTTAGTCTTATTAGAAATATAAAGTAAATAAGGTTTATTTGTTTTTGTAACGTGTCTAGTTTCTTCTATTTAAAAACTTTTCTATTTTATTGAAAAATTAGTATAGATTTTCTAAATACGCAAACATTATAATTAAAAAACATGTCTTTGGATATTTATAAGAAAAATATTCTAAAATGTTGTTTAAAATTTTTTTTCTGATATATCTGATAATCATTTCATTTTTTTGTAAAATATTGCTGACAATACAATTATTATATTCTATATATTTCATAATTGTTAATTACAATATTTGCAAAATAAATAAATTAATATTAATTTTTCAATAAAATAGAAACATTTTTAAATAGAAAAGAAATACCACGTATGGTAAAATAAAAACAGACCAGGCACCTTCTTTCTTTATTTCGACCGTCGGTTCGTTTGGACCTTATACTTTTGTCGCATACCTACGTGCTTATCTCTTTTTATTCCTTTTACCCTTCTATCGCTCCTACCTACAAACATTTCGAGTATCGAAAACATACGTGTCCACGCTTTGTAGTATGCAGTCGCACACAAACGCACACATAACAACCAGAAGCGATGCCTACGAAGCATAGCATAAAGAGGAGACCGAGAATAGGAAAAACTCTTTTTTTTTTATATTTAAAACAATTTTATTTTTAATTTCTTTTTTTCTTGTTACTAATTTTGCTTTAATCCTTTTTTTTTCATTTTTTCTTTTTGAACACATTATATTTACTAACATTTTTTTAAGGTTTTTTTGTAATTTGTTTCAAAAACGTTTGTTATTGCAAATATTTTTTTTTTAGACGTTTTTTGAGATTTGTTTTAAAAATGTTTGTTTTTTTTATATTTTTTTATCTTTTTTACTTCTTTTTTTTGTACAAATATTTTTTCTGCAAATAACTTTATTTTTTTTTTTTTTTTAATTAAACATGTTCTATTTTTTTCGATGATGAAAGTGAAGCATTTAAACTTAACGTGACGAAAATGTCAATGATGAATATGCTATTTTTCTGAGAGTTAATTTTATCGAAATAACATTTTCTTTTTTTTTCCTTGTTTTTTTCTTGCCGTTTTTGTTGTTTGTTTTTTTTATTTTTTTTTTTTATTTTCCTTGTTACTGCTTTTTTTTGTACAGATCTTTTTTTTTTTTAATATTTTTTTCTTTCGTTCTGTTATTATATTTTTTTTTGTAATTTTTTTTAAAAGTTTTGATTTGTCTAATATTTTTTTTTTAACATTTTTTGTTATTTGAATTAAAAATGATTGTTTTTTTTTCATTTTTTTTTTTTATCTTTGTTGCTTCTTTTTATTGTACAGGTTTTCTTTCTGCAAATACCTTTTCTTTTTCTTTTTTAATTAAACATTTTCTATTTTTTTCAATGATGAAAGTGAAAGCATTTAAACTTAACGTGACGAAAATGTCAATGATGAGTATGCTATTTCTCTGAGAGTTAATTTTATAGAAATAACATTTTGGTTTTTCATTTTTTTGTATTTTTTTTCTGTTTTTGTCGTTTTTCGATTTTGTTTTTTATATTTTTTTTTATCTTTGTTGCTCCTTTTTTTTGTACAGACTTTTTTTCTGCAAATATATTCTTTTCTTAGTTTTTTCAATTAAACCTTTTTTTTTAATTTTTTTTTGAAAACGTTTGTATTTTTTTTTTCTTTATTACTTCTTTTTTTTTTGTACAGATCTTTTTTTTTTTTAATATTTTTTTCTTTCGTTCTGTTATTATAATTTTTTTTTGTAATTTTTTTTAAAAGTTTTGATTTGTCTAATATTTTTTTTTTAACATTTTTTGTTATTTGAATTAAAAATGATTGTTTTTTTTTCATTTTTTTTTTTTTATCTTTGTTGCTTCTTTTTATTGTACAGGTTTTCTTTCTGCAAATACCTTTTCTTTTTCTTTTTTAATTAAACATTTTCTATTTTTTTCAATGATGAAAGTGAAAGCATTTAAACTTAACGTGACGAAAATGTCAATGATGAGTATGCTATTTCTCTGAGAGTTAATTTTATAGAAATAACATTTTGGTTTTTCATTTTTTTGTATTTTTTTTCTGTTTTTGTCGTTTTCGATTTTGTTTTTTATATTTTTTTTTATCTTTGTTGCTCCTTTTTTTTTGTACAGACTTTTTTTCTGCAAATATATTCTTTTCTTAGTTTTTTCAATTAAACCTTTTTTTTTTAATTTTTTTTTGAAAACGTTTGTATTTTTTTTTTTTATTTTCTTTATTACTTCTTTTTTTATACAGATCTTTTTCTTAAATATTTTTTTCTTTCGTTCTGTTATTATAACTTTTTCTTGTAATATGTTTTAAAAACGTTTGATTTGTCTAATATTTTTTTTTTAATATTTTTTGTTATTTGTATTAAAAATGATTGTTTTTTTTCTATTTTTTTTTTTGGTCTTTTTCTACTTCTTTTCTTTGTACAGATTTTTTTTCTGCAAATATCTTTTTTCTTAGTTTTTTCAATTAAACTTTTTTTTTAATTTTTTTTGAAAACGTTTGTATTTTTTTTTTTTTTTTTATTTACTTTATTACTTCTTTTTTTTGTACAAATTTTTTTTTCTGCAAATAACTTTATTTTTTTTTTTTTTTTTAATTAAACATGTTCTATTTTTTTCGATGATGAAAGTGAAGCATTTAAACTTAACGTGACGAAAATGTCAATGATGAATATGCTATTTTTCTGAGAGTTAATTTTATAGAAATAACATTTTCTTTTTTTTTCCTTGTTTTTTTCTTGCCGTTTTTGTTGTTTGTTTTTTTTTTTTTTTTTTTTTTTTTTATTTTCTTTGTTACTTCTTTTTTTTTTGTACATTTTTTTTTTGCAAATGTCTTTTTTTCTATTTTTTTTTTTTAAATTTAAACTAATTTTATTTTTCATTTTTTTTTCTTGTTTACTAATTTTGCTTTATTAATTTTTTTTTTCATTTTTTCTTTTTGAACACATTTTCTTCTTGCTAATATTTTTTTAGGTTTTTTTTCTAATTTGTTTCAAAAACGTTTGTTATTGCAAATATTTTTTTTTTAGACGTTTTTTGAGATTTGTTTTAAAAATGTTTGTTTTTTTTATATTTTCTTTTACCTTTTTTACTTCTCTTTTTTATACAGATTTTTTTTCTGCCAATGTTTTTTTCTTTGTTTTTTCAATTAAACTGTTTTTTGCAATTTTTTTTTGAAAACGTTTGTTTTTTTTCATTTTTTTTTTTATCTTTGTTGCTTCTTTTTTTTGTACAGATTTTTTTTCTGCAAATATCTTCTTTTCTTAGTTTTTTCAATTAAACTTTTTTTTTTAATTTTTTTTTGAAAACGTTTGTATTTTTTTTTTCTTTATTACTTCTTTTTTTTTTGTACAGATTTTTTTTTTTTAAATATTTTTTTCTTTCGTTCTGTTATTACAATTTTTTTTTTGTAATTTTTTTTAAAAGTTTTGATTTGTCTAATATTTTTTTTTTTAACATTTTTTGTTATTTGAATTAAAAATGATTGTTTTTTTTCATTTTTTTTTTTTATCTCTGTTGCTTCTTTTTATTGTACAGATTTTCTTTCTGCAAATACCTTTTTTTTTTTTTTTTTAATTAAACATTTTCTATTTTTTTCAATGATGAAAGTGAAAGCATTTAAACTTAACGTGACGAAAATGTCAATGATGAGTATGCTATTTCTCTGAGAGTTAATTTTATAGAAATAACATTTTGGTTTTTCATTTTTTTGTATTTTTTTCTCTTTTTGTCGTTTTCGATTTTGTTTTTTATATTTTTTTTTATCTTTGTTGCTCCTTTTTTTTGTACAGATTTTTTTTCTGCAAATATCTTTTTTTCTTAGTTTTTTCAATTAAACTTTTTTTTTTAATTTTTTTTTTGAAAACGTTTGTATTTTTTTTTTTTATTTTCTTTATTACTTCTTTTTTTTATACAGATCTTTTTCTTAAATATTTTTTTCTTTCGTTCTGTTATTATAATTTTTTCTTGTAACATGTTTTAAAAACGTTTGATTTGTCTAATATTTTTTTTTTAACATTTTTTGTTATTTGTATTAAAAATGATTGTTTTTTTTTCTATTTTTTTTTTTTTGGTCTTTTCTACTTCTTTTCTTTGTACAGATTTTTTTTCTGCCAATGTTTTCTTTTCTTAGTTTTTTCAATTAAACTTTTTTTTTTAATTTTTTTTTGAAAACGTTTGTATTTTTTTTTTTATTTACTTTATTACTTCTTTTTTTTGTACAAATTTTTTTTTCTGCAAATAACTTTATTTTTTTTTTTTTTTTTTTTAATTAAACATGTTCTATTTTTTTCGATGATGAAAGTGAAGCATTTAAACTTAACGTGACGAAAATGTCAATGATGAATATGCTATTTTTCTGAGAGTTAATTTTATCGAAATAACATTTTCTTTTTTTTTCTTGTTTTTTTCTTGCCGTTTTTGTTGTTTGTTTTTTTTATTTTTTTTTTTTATTTTCTTTGTTACTTCTTTTTTTTTGTACAGATCTTTTTTTTTTTAATATTTTTTTCTTTCGTTCTGTTATTATATTTTTTTTTGTAATTTTTTTTAAAAGTTTTGATTTGTCTAATATTTTTTTTTTTTAACATTTTTTGTTATTTGAATTAAAAATGATTGTTTTTTTTCATTTTTTTTTTTTTATCTTTGTTGCTTCTTTTTTTTGTACAGATTTTTTTTTCTGCAAATATCTTCTTTTCTTAGTTTTTTCAATTAAACTTTTTTTTTTTAATTTTTTTTTGAAAACGTTTGTATTTTTTTTTTTTCTTTATTACTTCTTTTTTTTTTGTACAGATTTTTTTTTTTTTTAATATTTTTTTCTTTCGTTCTGTTATTACAATTTTTTTTTTGTAATTTTTTTTAAAAAGTTTTGATTTGTCTAATAATCTTTTTTTAACATTTTTTGTTATTTGAATTAAAAATGATTGTTTTTTTTCATTCATTTTTTTTTTTTTTTATCTTTGTTGCTTCTTTTTATTGTACAGATTTTCTTTCTGCTAATACCTTTTTTTTTTTTTTTTTAATTAAACATTTTCTATTTTTTTCAATGATGAAAGTGAAAGCATTTAAACTTAACGTGACGAAAATGTCAATGATGAGTATGCTATTTCTCTGAGAGTTAATTTTATAGAAATAACATTTTGGTTTTTCATTTTTTTGTATTTTTTTTCTGTTTTTGTCGTTTTCGATTTTGTTTTTTATATTTTTTTTTATCTTTGTTGCTCCTTTTTTTTGTACAGATTTTTTTTCTGCAAATATCTTCTTTTCTTAGTTTTTTCAATTAAACGTTTTTTTTTAATTTTTTTTTGAAAACGTTTGTATTTTTTTTTTTTTATTTACTTTATTACTTCTTTTTTTTGTACAAATTTTTTTTCTGCAAATAACTTTATTTTTTTTTTTTTTTTTTCATTAAACATGTTCTATTTTTTTCGATGATGAAAGTGAAGCATTTAAACTTAACGTGACGAAAATGTCAATGATGAATATGCTATTTTTCTGAGAGTTAATTTTATCGAAATAACATTTTCTTTTTTTTTCCTTGTTTTTTTCTTGCCGTTTTTGTTGTTTGTTTTTTTTATTTTTTTTTTTTTATTTTCTTTGTTACTTCTTTTTTTGTACAGATCTTTTTTTTTTTTAATCTTTTATTTCTTTCGTTCTGTTATTATATTTTTTTTTGTAATTTTTTTTAAAAGTTTTGATTTGTCTAATATTTTTTTTTTAACATTTTTTGTTATTTGTATTAAAAATGATTGTTTTTTTTTCTATTTTTTTTTTTTTGTCTTTTCTACTTCTTTTCTTTGTACAGATTTTTTTTCTGCAAATAACTTTATTTTTTTTTTTTTTTTTTTTTTAATTAAACATATTCTATTTTTTTCGATGATGAAAGTGAAAAGCATTTAAACTTAACGTTACGAAAATGTCAATGATGAGTATGCTATTTCTCTGAGAGTTAATTTTATAGAAATAACATTTTGGTTTTTCATTTTTTTGTATTTTTTTTCTGTTTTTGTCGTTTTCGATTTTGTTTTTTATATTTTTTTTTATCTTTGTTGCTCCTTTTTTTTGTACAGATTTTTTTTCTGCAAATATCTTCTTTTCTTAGTTTTTCCAATTAAACGTTTTTTTTTAATTTTTTTTTGAAAACGTTTGTATTTTTTTTTTTTTATTTTCTTTATTACTTCTTTTTTTTATACAGATCTTTTTCTTAAATATTTTTTTTTCTTTCGTTCTGTTATTATAATTTTTTTTTGTAATATGTTTCAAAAGTTTTGATTTGTCTAATATTTTTTTTTTAACATTTTTTGTTATTTGAATTAAAAATGATTGTTTTTTTTCATTTTTTTTTTTTTTTATCTTTGTTGCTTCTTTTTATTGTACAGATTTTCTTTCTGCAAATACCTTTTTTTTTTTTTTTTTAATTAAACATTTTCTATTTTTTTCAATGATGAAAGTGAAAGCATTTAAACTTAACGTGACAAAAATGTCAATGATGAATATGTTTTTTTTCTGAGAGTTAATTTTATAGAAATAACATTTTGGTTTTTCATTTTTTTGTATTTTTTTTCTGTTTTTGTCGTTTTCGATTTTGTTTTTTATATATTTTTTTATCTTTGTTGCTCCTTTTTTTTGTACAGATTTTTTTTTCTGCAAATATCTTCTTTTCTTAGTTTTTTCAATTAAACGTTTTTTTTTAAATTTTTTTTGAAAACGTTTGTATTTTTTTTTTATTTTCTTTATTACTTCTTTTTTTTATACAGATCTTTTTCTTAAATATTTTTTTCTTTCGTTCTGTTATTATAACTTTTTCTTGTAATATGTTTTAAAAACGTTTGATTTGTCTAATATTTTTTTTTTAACATTTTTTGTTATTTGTATTAAAAATGATTGTTTTTTTTCTATTTTTTTTTTTTGGTCTTTTCTACTTCTTTTCTTTGTACAGATTTTTTTTCTGCCAATGTTTTCTTTTCTTAGTTTTTTCAATTAAACTTTTTTTTTAATTTTTTTTTGAAAACGTTTGTATTTTTTTTTTCTTTATTACTTCTTTTTTTTTTTGTACAGATCTTTTTTTTTTTTAATATTTTTTTCTTTCGTTCTGTTATTATATTTTTTTTTGTAATTTTTTTTAAAAGTTTTGATTTGTCTAATATTTTTTTTTTAACATTTTTTGTTATTTGAATTAAAAATGATTGTTTTTTTTTCATTTTTTTTTTTTTATCTTTGTTGCTTCTTTTTATTGTACAGGTTTTCTTTCTGCAAATACCTTTTTTTTTCTTTTTTAATTAAACATTTTCTATTTTTTTCAATGATGAAAGTGAAAGCATTTAAACTTAACGTGACGAAAATGTCAATGATGAGTATGCTATTTCTCTGAGAGTTAATTTTATAGAAATAACATTTTGGTTTTTCATTTTTTTGTATTTTTTTTCTGTTTTTGTCGTTTTCGATTTTGTTTTTTATATTTTTTTTTATCTTTGTTGCTCCTTTTTTTTGTACAGATTTTTTTTCTGCAAATATCTTCTTTTCTTAGTTTTTTCAATTAAACGTTTTTTTTTTAATTTTTTTTTGAAAACGTTTGTATTTTTTTTTTTTTTATTTTCTTTATTACTTCTTTTTTTTATACAGATCTTTTTCTTAAATATTTTTTTCTTTCGTTCTGTTATTATAACTTTTTCTTGTAATATGTTTTAAAAACGTTTGATTTGTCTAATATTTTTTTTTTAATATTTTTTGTTATTTGTATTAAAAATGATTGTTTTTTTTCTATTTTTTTTTTTGGTCTTTTCTACTTCTTTTCTTTGTACAGATTTTTTTTCTGCAAATATCTTTTTTTCTTAGTTTTTTCAATTAAACTTTTTTTTTTTAATTTTTTTTTGAAAACGTTTGTATTTTTTTTTTTTTTATTTACTTTATTACTTCTTTTTTTTGTACAAATTTTTTTTTCTGCAAATAACTTTATTTTTTTTTTTTTTTTAATTAAACATGTTCTTTTTTTTTCGATGATGAAAGTGAAGCATTTAAACTTAACGTGACGAAAATGTCAATGATGAATATGCTATTTTTCTGAGAGTTAATTTTATCGAAATAACATTTTCTTTTTTTTTCCTTGTTTTTTTCTTGCCGTTTTTGTTGTTTGTTTTTTTTATTTTTTTTTTTTATTTTCTTTGTTACTTCTTTTTTTTTGTACATTTTTTTTTTTGCAAATGTCTTTTTTTCTATTTTTTTTTTTTTAAATTTAAACTAATTTTATTTTTCATTTTTTTTTCTTGTTTACTAATTTTGCTTTATTAATTTTTTTCATTTTTTCTTTTTGAACACATTTTCTTCTTGCTAATATTTTTTTAGGTTTTTTTTCTAATTTGTTTCAAAAACGTTTGTTATTGCAAATATTTTTTTTTTTAGACGTTTTTTGAGATTTGTTTTAAAAATGTTTGTTTTTTTTATATTTTCTTTTACCTTTTTTACTTCTCTTTTTTATACAGATTTTTTTTCTGCCAATGTTTTTTTTTCTTTGTTTTTTCAATTAAACTGTTTTTTGCAATTTTTTTTTTGAAAACGTTTGTTTTTTTTCATTTTTTTTTTTTATCTTTGTTGCTTCTTTTTTTTTGTACAGATTTTTTTTCTGCAAATATCTTCTTTTCTTAGTTTTTTCAATTAAACTTTTTTTTTTAATTTTTTTTTGAAAACGTTTGTATTTTTTTTTTTCTTTATTACTTCTTTTTTTTTGTACAGATTTTTTTTTTTAAATATTTTTTTCTTTCGTTCTGTTATTACAATTTTTTTTTTTGTAATTTTTTTTAAAAGTTTTGATTTGTCTAATATTTTTTTTTTAACATTTTTTGTTATTTGAATTAAAAATGATTGTTTTTTTTTTTCATTTTTTTTTTATCTCTGTTGCTTCTTTTTATTGTACAGATTTTCTTTCTGCAAATACCTTTTTTTTTTTTTTTTAATTAAACATTTTCTATTTTTTTCAATGATGAAAGTGAAAGCATTTAAACTTAACGTGACGAAAATGTCAATGATGAGTATGCTATTTCTCTGAGAGTTAATTTTATAGAAATAACATTTTGGTTTTTCATTTTTTTGTATTTTTTTCTCTTTTTGTCGTTTTCGATTTTGTTTTTTATATTTTTTTTTATCTTTGTTGCTCCTTTTTTTTGTACAGATTTTTTTTCTGCAAATATCTTTTTTTCTTAGTTTTTTCAATTAAACTTTTTTTTTTAATTTTTTTTGAAAACGTTTGTATTTTTTTTTTTATTTTCTTTATTACTTCTTTTTTTATACAGATCTTTTTCTTAAATATTTTTTTCTTTCGTTCTGTTATTATAATTTTTTCTTGTAACATGTTTTAAAAACGTTTGATTTGTCTAATATTTTTTTTTTAACATTTTTTGTTATTTGTATTAAAAATGATTGTTTTTTTTTCTATTTTTTTTTTTTGGTCTTTTCTACTTCTTTTCTTTGTACAGATTTTTTTTCTGCCAATGTTTTCTTTTCTTAGTTTTTTCAATTAAACTTTTTTTTTTAATTTTTTTTTGAAAACGTTTGTATTTTTTTTTTTTTATTTACTTTATTACTTCTTTTTTTTGTACAAATTTTTTTTCTGCAAATAACTTTATTTTTTTTTTTTTTTTCATTAAACATGTTCTATTTTTTTCGATGATGAAAGTGAAGCATTTAAACTTAACGTGACGAAAATGTCAATGATGAATATGCTATTTTTCTGAGAGTTAATTTTATCGAAATAACATTTTCTTTTTTTTTCCTTGTTTTTTTCTTGCCGTTTTTGTTGTTTGTTTTTTTTTTTTTTTTTTTTTATTTTCTTTGTTACTTCTTTTTTTGTACAGATTTTTTTTTTTTAATCTTTATTTCTTTCGTTCTGTTATTATATTTTTTTTTGTAATTTTTTTTAAAAGTTTTGATTTGTCTAATATTTTTTTTTTAACATTTTTTGTTATTTGTATTAAAAATGATTGTTTTTTTTTTCTATTTTTTTTTTGTCTTTTCTACTTCTTTTCTTTGTACAGATTTTTTTTCTGCAAATAACTTTATTTTTTTTTTTTTTTTTTTTTTAATTAAACATATTCTATTTTTTTCGATGATGAAAGTGAAAAGCATTTAAACTTAACGTGACGAAAATGTCAATGATGAGTATGCTATTTCTCTGAGAGTTAATTTTATAGAAATAACATTTTGGTTTTTCATTTTTTTGTATTTTTTTTCTGTTTTTGTCGTTTTCGATTTTGTTTTTTATATTTTTTTTTATCTTTGTTGCTCCTTTTTTTTGTACAGATTTTTTTTTCTGCAAATATCTTCTTTTCTTAGTTTTTCCAATTAAACGTTTTTTTTTAATTTTTTTTTGAAAACGTTTGTATTTTTTTTTTTATTTTCTTTATTACTTCTTTTTTTTATACAGATCTTTTTCTTAAATATTTTTTTCTTTCGTTCTGTTATTATAATTTTTTTTTGTAATATGTTTCAAAAGTTTTGATTTGTCTAATATTTTTTTTAACATTTTTTGTTATTTGTATTAAAAATGATTGTTTTTTTTCATTTTTTTTTTTTGTCTTTTCTACTTCTTTTCTTTGTACAGATTTTTTTTCTGCAAATATCTTTTTTTCTTAGTTATTTCAATTAAACTTTTTTTTTTAATTTTTTTTTGAAAACGTTTGTATTTTTTTTTTTTTTATTTACTTTATTATTTCTTTTTTTGTACAGTTTTTTTTTGCAAATGTCTTTTTTTCTATTTTTTTTTTTTTTAAATTTAAACTAATTATATTTTTCATTTTTTTTTCTTGTTTACTAATTTTGCTTTATTAATTTTTTTCATTTTTTCTTTTTGAACACATTTTCTTCTTGCTAATATTTTTTTAGGTTTTTTTCTAATTTGTTTCAAAAACGTTTGTTATTGCAAATATTGTTTTTTTAGACGTTTTTTGAGATTTGTTTTAAAAATGTTTGTTTTTTTTATATTTTTTTATCTTTTTTACTTCTTTTTTTTGTACAAATATTTTTTCTGCAAATAACTTTATTTTTTTTTTTTTTTTTAATTTAACATGTTCTATTTTTTTCGATGATGAAAGTGAAGCATTTAAACTTAACGTGACGAAAATGTCAATGATGAATATGCTATTTTTCTGAGAGTTAATTTTATCGAAATAACATTTTCTTTTTTTTTCCTTGTTTTTTTCTTGCCGTTTTTGTTGTTTGTTTTTTTTATTTTTTTTTTTTTTTTATTTTCTTTGTTACTTCTTTTTTTTGTCCAGATTTTTTTTTTTTTAATATTTTTTTCTTTCGTTCTGTTATTACAATTTTTTTTTTGTAATTTTTTTTTAAAAGTTTTGATTTGTCTAATACTTTTTTTTTAACATTTTTTGTTATTTGAATTAAAAATGATTGTTTTTTTTCATTTTTTTTTTTTTTTATCTTTGTTGCTTCTTTTTATTGTACAGATTTTCTTTCTGCAAATACCTTTTTTTTTTTTTTTTTTAATTAAACATTTTCTATTTTTTTCAATGATGAAAGTGAAAGCATTTAAACTTAACGTGACAAAAATGTCAATGATGAATATGTTTTTTTTCTGAGAGTTAATTTTATAGAAATAACATTTTGGTTTTTCATTTTTTTGTATTTTTTTTTCTGTTTTTGTCGTTTTCGATTTTGTTTTTTATATATTTTTTTATCTTTGTTGCTCCTTTTTTTGTACAGATTTTTTTTCTGCAAATATCTTCTTTTCTTAGTTTTTTCAATTAAACGTTTTTTTTTAATTTTTTTTTGAAAACGTTTGTATTTTTTTTTTTTTATTTTCTTTATTACTTCTTTTTTTTATACAGATCTTTTTCTTAAATATTTTTTTCTTTCGTTCTGTTATTATAACTTTTTCTTGTAATATGTTTTAAAAACGTTTGATTTGTCTAATATTTTTTTTTTAATATTTTTTGTTATTTGTATTAAAAATGATTGTTTTTTTTCTATTTTTTTTTTTGGTCTTTTCTACTTCTTTTCTTTGTACAGATTTTTTTTCTGCAAATATCTTTTTTTCTTAGTTTTTTCAATTAAACTTTTTTTTTTTAATTTTTTTTTGAAAACGTTTGTATTTTTTTTTTTTTTTATTTACTTTATTACTTCTTTTTTTTGTACAAATTTTTTTTCTGCAAATAACTTTATTTTTTTTTTTTTTTTTTTAATTAAACATGTTCTTTTTTTTTCGATGATGAAAGTGAAGCATTTAAACTTAACGTGACGAAAATGTCAATGATGAATATGCTATTTTTCTGAGAGTTAATTTTATAGAAATAACATTTTTCTTTTTTTTCCTTGTTTTTTTCTTGCCGTTTTTGTTGTTTGTTTTTTTTATTTTTTTTTTTATTTTCTTTGTTACTTCTTTTTTTTGTACATTTTTTTTTTGCAAATGTCTTTTTTCTATTTTTTTTTTTTTAAATTTAAACTAATTTTATTTTTCATTTTTTTTTCTTGTTTACTAATTTTGCTTTATTAATTTTTTTCATTTTTTCTTTTTGAACACATTTTCTTCTTGCTAATATTTTTTTAGGTTTTTTTTTCTAATTTGTTTCAAAAACGTTTGTTATTGCAAATATTTTTTTTTTAGACGTTTTTTGAGATTTGTTTTAAAAATGTTTGTTTTTTTTATATTTTCTTTTACCTTTTTTACTTCTCTTTTTTATACAGATTTTTTTCTGCCAATGTTTTTTTTTCTTTGTTTTTTCAATTAAACTGTTTTTTGCAATTTTTTTTTGAAAACGTTTGTTTTTTTTCATTTTTTTTTTTATCTTTGTTGCTTCTTTTTTTTTGTACAGATTTTTTTTCTGCAAATATCTTCTTTTCTTAGTTTTTTCAATTAAACTTTTTTTTTTAATTTTTTTTTGAAAACGTTTGTATTTTTTTTTTCTTTATTACTTCTTTTTTTTTTGTACAGATTTTTTTTTTTTAAATATTTTTTTCTTTCGTTCTGTTATTACAATTTTTTTTTTGTAATTTTTTTTAAAAGTTTTGATTTGTCTAATATTTTTTTTTTTAACATTTTTTGTTATTTGAATTAAAAATGATTGTTTTTTTTCATTTTTTTTTTTTATCTCTGTTGCTTCTTTTTATTGTACAGATTTTCTTTCTGCAAATACCTTTTTTTTTTTTTTTTTTAATTAAACATTTTCTATTTTTTTCAATGATGAAAGTGAAAGCATTTAAACTTAACGTGACGAAAATGTCAATGATGAGTATGCTATTTCTCTGAGAGTTAATTTTATAGAAATAACATTTTGGTTTTTCATTTTTTTGTATTTTTTTCTCTTTTTGTCGTTTTCGATTTTGTTTTTTATATTTTTTTTTATCTTTGTTGCTCCTTTTTTTTGTACAGATTTTTTTTCTGCAAATATCTTTTTTTCTTAGTTTTTTCAATTAAACTTTTTTTTTTTAATTTTTTTTTGAAAACGTTTGTATTTTTTTTTTATTTTCTTTATTACTTCTTTTTTTTATACAGATCTTTTTCTTAAATATTTTTTTCTTTCGTTCTGTTATTATAATTTTTTCTTGTAACATGTTTTAAAAACGTTTGATTTGTCTAATATTTTTTTTTTAACATTTTTTGTTATTTGTATTAAAAATGATTGTTTTTTTTCTATTTTTTTTTTTGGTCTTTTCTACTTCTTTTCTTTGTACAGATTTTTTTTCTGCCAATGTTTTCTTTTCTTAGTTTTTTCAATTAAACTTTTTTTTTTAATTTTTTTTTGAAAACGTTTGTATTTTTTTTTTTTTTTTTTTATTTACTTTATTACTTCTTTTTTTTGTACAAATTTTTTTTCTGCAAATAACTTTATTTTTTTTTTTTTTTTAATTAAACATGTTCTATTTTTTTCGATGATGAAAGTGAAGCATTTAAACTTAACGTGACGAAAATGTCAATGATGAATATGCTATTTTTCTGAGAGTTAATTTTATCGAAATAACATTTTCTTTTTTTTTCTTGTTTTTTTCTTGCCGTTTTTGTTGTTTGTTTTTTTTATTTTTTTTTTTTATTTTCTTTGTTACTTCTTTTTTTTGTACATTTTTTTTTTTGCAAATGTCTTTTTTTCTATTTTTTTTTTTTTTAAATTTAAACTAATTTTATTTTTCATTTTTTTTTCTTGTTTACTAATTTTGCTTTATTAATTTTTTTCATTTTTTCTTTTTGAACACATTTTCTTCTTGCTAATATTTTTTTAGGTTTTTTTTCTAATTTGTTTCAAAAACGTTTGTTATTGCAAATATTTTTTTTTTAGACGTTTTTTGAGATTTGTTTTAAAAATGTTTGTTTTTTTTATATTTTCTTTTACCTTTTTTACTTCTCTTTTTTATACAGATTTTTTTTCTGCCAATGTTTTTTTTTCTTTGTTTTTTCAATTAAACTGTTTTTTGCAATTTTTTTTTGAAAACGTTTGTTTTTTTTCATTTTTTTTTTTTATCTTTGTTGCTTCTTTTTTTTGTACAGATTTTTTTTCTGCAAATATCTTCTTTTCTTAGTTTTTTCAATTAAACTTTTTTTTTTAATTTTTTTTTGAAAACGTTTGTATTTTTTTTTTTCTTTATTACTTCTTTTTTTTTGTACAGATTTTTTTTTTTTAAATATTTTTTTCTTTCGTTCTGTTATTACAATTTTTTTTTTGTAATTTTTTTTAAAAGTTTTGATTTGTCTAATATTTTTTTTTTTAACATTTTTTGTTATTTGAATTAAAAATGATTGTTTTTTTTCATTTTTTTTTTTTATCTCTGTTGCTTCTTTTTATTGTACAGATTTTCTTTCTGCAAATACCTTTTTTTTTTTTTTTTTAATTAAACATTTTCTATTTTTTTCAATGATGAAAGTGAAAGCATTTAAACTTAACGTGACGAAAATGTCAATGATGAGTATGCTATTTCTCTGAGAGTTAATTTTATAGAAATAACATTTTGGTTTTTCATTTTTTTGTATTTTTTTCTCTTTTTGTCGTTTTCGATTTTGTTTTTTATATTTTTTTTTATCTTTGTTGCTCCTTTTTTTTGTACAGATTTTTTTTCTGCAAATATCTTTTTTTCTTAGTTTTTTCAATTAAACTTTTTTTTTAATTTTTTTTGAAAACGTTTGTATTTTTTTTTTTTTTTATTTTCTTTATTACTTCTTTTTTTTATACAGATCTTTTTCTTAAATATTTTTTTCTTTCGTTCTGTTATTATAATTTTTTCTTGTAACATGTTTTAAAAACGTTTGATTTGTCTAATATTTTTTTTTTAACATTTTTTGTTATTTGTATTAAAAATGATTGTTTTTTTTCTATTTTTTTTTTTTGGTCTTTTCTACTTCTTTTCTTTGTACAGATTTTTTTTTCTGCCAATGTTTTCTTTTCTTAGTTTTTTTCAATTAAACTTTTTTTTTTAATTTTTTTTTTGAAAACGTTTGTATTTTTTTTTTTTATTTACTTTATTACTTCTTTTTTTGTACAAATTTTTTTTTCTGCAAATAACTTTATTTTTTTTTTTTTTTTAATTAAACATGTTCTATTTTTTTCGATGATGAAAGTGAAGCATTTAAACTTAACGTGACGAAAATGTCAATGATGAATATGCTATTTTTCTGAGAGTTAATTTTATCGAAATAACATTTTCTTTTTTTTTCTTGTTTTTTTCTTGCCGTTTTTGTTGTTTGTTTTTTTTTTTTTTTTTTTTATTTTCTTTGTTACTTCTTTTTTTTTGTACAGATCTTTTTTTTTTTTAATATTTTTTTCTTTCGTTCTGTTATTATATTTTTTTTTGTAATTCTTTTTAAAAGTTTTGATTTGTCTAATATTTTTTTTTAACATTTTTTGTTATTTGAATTAAAAATGATTGTTTTTTTTCATTTTTTTTTTTTTTATCTTTGTTGCTTCTTTTTTTTGTACAGATTTTTTTTTCTGCAAATATCTTCTTTTCTTAGTTTTTTCAATTAAACTTTTGTTTTTAATTTTTTTTTGAAAACGTTTGTATTTTTTTTTTTCTTTATTACTTCTTTTTTTTTGTACAGATTTTTTTTTTTTTAATATTTTTTTCTTTCGTTCTGTTATTACAATTTTTTTTTGTAATTTTTTTTAAAAGTTTTGATTTGTCTAATAATCTTTTTTTAACATTTTTTGTTATTTGAATTAAAAATGATTGTTTTTTTTCATTTTTTTTTTTTTATCTTTGTTGCTTCTTTTTATTGTACAGATTTTCTTTCTGCTAATACCTTTTTTTTTTTTTTTTTTTTAATTAAACATTTTCTATTTTTTTCAATGATGAAAGTGAAAGCATTTAAACTTAACGTGACGAAAATGTCAATGATGAGTATGCTATTTCTCTGAGAGTTAATTTTATAGAAATAACATTTTGGTTTTTCATTTTTTTGTATTTTTTTTCTGTTTTTGTCGTTTTCGATTTTGTTTTTTATATTTTTTTTTATCTTTGTTGCTCCTTTTTTTTGTACAGATTTTTTTTTCTGCAAATATCTTCTTTTCTTAGTTTTTTCAATTAAACGTTTTTTTTTAATTTTTTTTTTGAAAACGTTTGTATTTTTTTTTTTTATTTACTTTATTACTTCTTTTTTTTGTACAAATTTTTTTTCTGCAAATAACTTTATTTTTTTTTTTTTTTTTAATTAAACATGTTCTATTTTTTTCGATGATGAAAGTGAAGCATTTAAACTTAACGTGACGAAAATGTCAATGATGAATATGCTATTTTTCTGAGAGTTAATTTTATAGAAATAACATTTTCTTTTTTTTTCCTTGTTTTTTTCTTGCCGTTTTTGTTGTTTGTTTTTTTTTATTTTTTTTTTTATTTTCTTTGTTACTTCTTTTTTTTGTACAGATTTTTTTTTTTTTAATCTTTATTTCTTTCGTTCTGTTATTATATTTTTTTTTGTAATTTTTTTTTAAAAGTTTTGATTTGTCTAATATTTTTTTTTTAACATTTTTTGTTATTTGTATTAAAAATGATTGTTTTTTTTTCTATTTTTTTTTTTTTGTCTTTTCTACTTCTTTTCTTTGTACAGATTTTTTTTCTGCAAATAACTTTATTTTTTTTTTTTTTTTTTTAATTAAACATATTCTATTTTTTTCGATGATGAAAGTGAAAAGCATTTAAACTTAACGTGACGAAAATGTCAATGATGAGTATGCTATTTCTCTGAGAGTTAATTTTATAGAAATAACATTTTGGTTTTTCATTTTTTTGTATTTTTTTTTCTGTTTTTGTCGTTTTCGATTTTGTTTTTTATATTTTTTTTTATCTTTGTTGCTCCTTTTTTTTGTACAGATTTTTTTTCTGCAAATATCTTCTTTTCTTAGTTTTTCCAATTAAACGTTTTTTTTTAATTTTTTTTTGAAAACGTTTGTATTTTTTTTTTTTATTTTCTTTATTACTTCTTTTTTTTATACAGATCTTTTTCTTAAATATTTTTTTCTTTCGTTCTGTTATTATAATTTTTTTTTGTAATATGTTTCAAAAGTTTTGATTTGTCTAATACTTTTTTTTAACATTTTTTGTTATTTGAATTAAAAATGATTGTTTTTTTTCATTTTTTTTTTTTTATCTTTGTTGCTTCTTTTTATTGTACAGATTTTCTTTCTGCAAATACCTTTTTTTTTTTTTTTAATTAAACATTTTCTATTTTTTTCAATGATGAAAGTGAAAGCATTTAAACTTAACGTGACGAAAATGTCAATGATGAGAATGCTATTTCTCTGAGAGTTAATTTTATAGAAACAACATTTTGGTTTTTCATTTTTTTGTATTTTTTTTCTGTTTTTTTCGTTTTCGATTTTGTTTTTTATATTTTTTTGTCTTTGTTGCTCCTTTTTTTGTACAGATTTTTTTTCTGCAAATATCTTTTTTTCTTAGTTTTTTCAATTAAACTTTTTTTTTAATTTTTTTTTTGAAAACGTTTGTATTTTTTTTTTTTTATTTACTTTATTACTTCTTTTTTTTGTACAGTTTTATTTTGCAAATGTCTTTTTTTCTATTTTTTTTTTTTTAATTTAAACTAATTTTATTTTTCATTTTTTTTTCTTGTTTACTAATTTTGCTTTATTAATTTTTTTCATTTTTTTCTTTTTGAACACATTTTATTCTTGCTAATATTTTTTTAGGTTTCTTTTCTAATTTGTTTTAAAAACGATTGTTTTTGCAAATATTTTTTTCAAAGCATTTTTTTGTGATTTGTTTTAAAAACGTTTGTTTTTTTTATATTTTCTTTTACCTTTTTTACTTCTCTTTTTTATACAGATTTTTTTTCTGCCAATGTTTTCTTTTCTTAGTTTTTTCAATTAAACTTTTTTTTTTAATTTTTTTTTGAAAACGTTTGTATTTTTTTTTTTATTTACTTTATTACTCCTTTTTTTTGTACAAATTTTTTTTCTGCAAATAACTTTATTTTTTTTTTTTTTTTTTAATTAAACATGTTCTATTTTTTTCGATGATGAAAGTGAAGCATTTAAACTTAACGTGACGAAAATGTCAATGATGAATATGCTATTTTTCTGAGAGTTAATTTTATAGAAATAACATTTTCTTATTTCTCCTTGTTTTTTTCTTGCCGTTTTTGTTGTTTGTTTTTTTTTTTTTTTTTTTTATTTTCTTTGTTACTTCTTTTTTTTGTACAGATCTTTTTTTTAAATATTTTTTTCTTTCGTTCTGTTATTATAATTTTTTTTTGTAATTTTTTTTAAAAGTTTTGATTTGTCTAATATTTTTTATTAAACATTTTTTGTTATTTGTATTAAAAATGTTTGTTTTTTTTTATTTTTTTTTATCTTTTCTATTTCTTTTCTTTGTACAGATTTTTTTTCTGCAAATAACTTAATTTTTTTTTTTTTAATTAAACATTCTCTATTTTTTTCGTTGATGAAAGTAAAAGCATTTAAACTTATCGTGACCAAAATGTCAATGATGAATATGCTTTTTTCTGAGAGTTAATTTTATAGAAATAACATTTTCTTTTTTTCTTTTTTTTTTTTCTTGCCGTTTCTGTTGTTTGTTTTTTTTTATTTTTTTTTTTTATTTTCTTTGTTACTTCTTTTTTTTGTACAGTTTTATTTTGCAAATATCTTTTTTTCCTATTTATTTTTTATATTTAAACTAATTTTATTTTTAATTTTTTTTTGTCTACTAATTTTTCTTTATTACTTTTTTTCATTTTTGCTTTTTGAACACATTATTTTTACTAGTATTTATTTTAACTTTTTTTTTGCAATTTGTTTTCAAAACTTTTTGTTTTTTTATATTTTTTTTTATTTTTTTTACATTTTTTTTTGTACAGATTTTTTTCCTGCAAATAACTTTTTTTCTTTGTTTTTTTAATTAAACTTCTTTTTGTAATTTTTTTTGAAAACTTTCTTTTTTTTATTTACTTTATTACTTCTTTTTTTTGTACAGATCTTATTTTTTTAATATTTTTTCTTTAGTTCTTTTATTATAACTTTTTTTAAAATTTGTTTTAAAAAGTTTTTATTTGCCTAATACTTTTTATTAACATTTTTTGTGATTTGTTTTAAAAACGTTTGTTTTTTATATATTTTTTTTATCTTTTTTACTTCTTTTTTTTACCCCTTTTTTATTTTTACCTTGTTTTTGTAATTCTGTTTAAAAACCTTTATTGTTTTTTATTTTTTTCTAACTTTTTCTTTTTTTAAAAACGATATTAATATAAAGATATATTTTTTAAAAAGAGTCTTAAAAAGGATATATTTTATTTACCTAGGCTAAAGGACGTAATATCTTTCGTCGACAAGCAGCCTATGATTTTGGTGTCTTACCTCTGCGCTAGTAGTGTTGTCTTTGCTCCTTGGGACTCCTCCCAACGGGTTGTGATCATGCGAGAACGCATGTTTGAAGTGGGGAAACCGCTCTGTGTCACTGACCGGAGCCAAAGTGGGGGGGTTAAAGTTGAGCAGGTCGGGCACACAACGAAGTGGGGCTATTTTGACCGTCCTCAAAGAGGATAAATCGTTCGCGGATGTTGTCCGGACATTACGTTTAGCTGATGCCCTTGACAAGGACGATTACATTAGGGGGTCTACGCATACAAAGAAGAAAGCCTTCCTTGTACGTACCAGCGGGGATGCAAAACCGGGTTTTAATGACCGTCTCCGGGAGATACTCCGTAATCACGGCGAGGTAAAAGATATGACCCCCAAGGAAACACTAGAGATCCTAGATCTGGATATCCTGGCCGAAAAACAGGAGGTAATGGGCGTCTCGCTTGACGCCCAGCTTGGCGAGAACGCGGACAGAAAGATCTCTGTTTTGGGCCCTCATAGCCTAGGGCAGAGACTGGCTGTCTGCGAGATAGCCAGGTTGGACGCCACCCGTCTCCTACAAGCCGGACGTATAAGGGTAGGATTTATAAGCTGCTGGGTTAGGGTTCGGGTGATGGTACCCAGGTGCTATAGGTGCCTCGGATATGGGCATTTTCGTGCGGGATGCAAGGGACCCGACTGAAGTGATGCATTCCGGAAATGTGGGAAAAGGGACACGAGGCTAGGGCCTACGCGGGCGCCCTCTCCTGTTTCTTCTGTTTATCAGAGGAAACCAGGAGGACGTCGCACTCGCCGGGCTCTGCCGTCTGCGCCTCTTTCAGGAGAGCTCTAGCGGAGGCACGGACAACACAGGGTAATAAAGGAAATAATTATGGCCCAGGTTCTCAAAGCCAACCTAAATAGGAGTAGCCTGGCCCACACCTTACTTCCACAGATGGCATTTTGATCGGGACCCTCCTACATGGATCATTAACCCCTCGCGCACCGCGGCTATCTGGGTTCGTGGAGGAGCTACGTCCAGTGTGACAGGGCACGGAGCGGGGGAGAACTTCGTCTGGACTAGGATGGGGGGGCACAACTTACGTAAGTGTGAACCTATCCCCAAACTGTAGCTCGGCGGAACTCGACCGAAAAAAGGCGGCTCTCGAGAAAGCGATTCGATGCCTCGGTGGGGATGTAGTACTCGCAGGGGACGTCAACGCTAGGGCTGTTGGGTAAGGGATGCCAAAGACAAACAAACGCGGACGACTGTTACTCGACATGACAGCAATACTGGACTTGGCGGTAGCTAATGTGAGAAGAGTAAAAACGTACAGGAGACCAGGCTACGGTGCATCCATCCCGGACGTGACATTTGCGCCTGACAAAATCTTAGCGAGGGTTATAAATTGGAGAGTGCTAGAAGATTATACTGCCAGCGACCACCAATTTATAACCTTAGAAATCAGAGGAAGACCACAAAGAAGGACGGGAGCACTTCAACCCCCCATGGGGTGGAACGTTAAGAGACTCGACATAGACAGACTGACAGATAAACTGGAGACGGAACCTGACCCTGTAATGCTGATCCCCTGCGACATCGGGGGTAGGGAGACGTCGGATAGGTTGTTTCAGGAGACGGTGGGACTCCTGAGGTGGCTCTGCGACGCGTCTATGCCCAGAAGACATATGAGACACGACAGAGAACCAGCGTACTGGTGGACGGACGAGATAGCACCCCTCCGTAGCGTATGCCTAGGACTCCGACGGAGGGCCCAGCACTCACGTGACCAAACGGAGGCGCTGGCCCTCTCCGAGGAATACCGGATTGCGTGCCGGAAACTAAGGCGTGCGATCAAAGTGAGAAAACGGAAGAACTGGACTAAACTTATCGACGAGGTGGATTCAAGCCCTTGGGAAACGCTTTATAAGATCGTGACCCGCAACCTGGGACGGTTCAGACCACCTGCCATCAGAGACGAAAAGACCCTGAATAAGTGTGGACGGGGGACGATGTCGACGAAGACGAAATTCCGGAATTCTCTCGGGCTGAGTTTACAGTGGCGGTGACTCAGCTCGCGGGGGTAAAAGCTCCGGGACCGGACGGCATCCCGGCGGAAGTCCTTGGGATAGTTTCAAGGCTACGCCCAGGGATTCTTCTCAGCCTGTACAACACATGCTTGAAGACGAGAGTGTTTTGCAGAGAGTAGAAGACAGCCCTTGTGATCCGATCCCGAGGTGCCGTCTTCCTATAGACAACTGAGCTTGCTGAACTCTCTCGGCAAGCTCTTCGAAGCACTACTCAGAACCCGGATCCAGCAGGCTGTACAGGCGGCCGGGGGACTTAACGACAGACAATACGGTTTCAGAAAAAGACGATCAACGATGGGCGCGATCCAAAGGGTCGTGTCTGCGTTTGACAGAGCACAGACTAAATTCCACAAAGACAGGCACTGGCGTGCACTACTGAGTGCTCCTGGCAACACTAGACGTACGAAACGCCTTCAACCCGGCGAGGTTGGTGGACATCGTGCAGGCGTTCCTAATCGTCTTCCTGCTGCCGCGCTACCTTCTCCGAGTCTTAAAGGACTACCTACGTGACCGCCACATTACGTACATGGCGGAGACGGGGGTTAAGACGAGAAATCTGACAGCAGGCGAAGCGCAGGGCTCAATCTTGAACCCCGACATCTGGAACTAGACTCAACGACGAGGTACTCGGCCTTTCGGTGCCGCCTGGGGTCTCCCTTTTAGGGTATGCAGACGATATAGCTATAGTAATAGTTGCAAAGGACGCTAACCTGGCGCAGACGCGGCTGCACCGGGCGTTAAGACGGATCTGTGAATGGATGCACGGACATGGTCTGGAGTTAGCCGTACACAAGACAGAATTACTCTACCTAATGAGAAGACGGATAGACACTACTGCTCCTATGACGGTGGGTACGACCCGATTGCTGCCGGGAGGTACTGCTAAATACTTAGGGGTAACCCTAGAAACGATGTTGTCCTTCTGGCCGCATATCAAGGCCGCTGCACAGAGGGCGGCTACTAAGACGACTGCCCTCACCCGCCTCATGGCAAATACAAGAGAACCCAGACAAAAATTAGGACATTACTGATGGTGGTCACCCACTCGTCCTCCAACAAACTAAGAGGATGATCAGATATGCCGGCCAGCCCGAAGTAATGTGTACAAAAGTCCTGGACTGGTTTGGGGACAGCTGAAGTCAACCACTGACTTCATAAAACATATATATGATTTTGGTGTCTATCTATGACTATGGCATTCATCATTCAATTTTTATTTCTTGAATTTCGAAAAGTGTAGTTTTTTCAGCTTTTCCACCCAGATATTTTACCGGTGCCCTTCGTTATATATGGTATCAGTATTATAATAAATAAATCCAACGATTATCTTACTCCTGATACTTTTCATTCGACCCATTCTCATGAAGTTTGGTTTTAGGAAAATTTCACTTCTAACACGTGTGATCTGTAAATATGATACTTCTATCTTATATCGTTGTTTCAACAAGTTTTCATCTCTTTTCTCAAACATTATTTTCAATCTTACAAAATTTTGGAACAGCCATAGCTATCAAATCTAAAATAAGGCACCATGAAATTGAAAAATCCAATCTCGAGTACATTCAGGCAACCAGCGTTGTTGTGGAAGACTGGCAGGGTATCCTAACAATATCAGCAATTTATTGTCCTCCTAAACATGCAATTAAGGAAGACGATTTTACAAAATTCTTTAACACTCTAGGCTCAAGATTCATAGCTGCGGGTGACTACAATGCTAAACATCCATGGTGGGGTTCTCGACTTTCAACTCCCACCCCAAGAGGAAAACAATTATATCAAGCCATCCAGAAAAACAAACTATATGTACTATCAACAGGAGAACCAACCTATTGGCCCACAGATCCACATAAAATACCAGACTTGTTAGATTTCTGTGTTGTTAAAGGAATAAGCCAACATTATCTAGATATTAAATCGAGTCTAGATTTGTCCTCTGACCATACTCCCCTTATAGTAAATGTTAGCTCCAGCGTTATTGTAAAAAATGCACCTCCTACATTACACACCAGGAAAACAAATTGGGACATATATAGATGCCTACTAAATGAAAAAGTTAGCTGCAACATACCTCTGAAAACAGAAGAACAACTGGAGGCCGCCATTGAACACTTTACAGTCAGTATACAGGAGGCAGCATGGGAAGCAACACCTACAATTTCCAACAAAGAGACACCACTAGAAACCTCTGATTCTATTAAAAAGCTCATTGTTGAGAAAAGAAAACTGAGAAAACAGTGGCAACAGTCCAGAAATCCCGTTAATAAAACCAGACTTAACAGAGCTACAAGAAGACTGAAGAAATTGCTCCTGGAAGAAAGAGAATTAACTATCCAAAACTATGTTCAAAAATTAGCTCCAACTAAAGAAACAGACTATTCTCTCTGGAAAGCCACGAAGAAAATGAAAAATCCTCAAATCAGTGTACCACCCATCAAAATCGATAATAACAAATGGGCAAGGAGTGATGCGGAAAAGGCAGCGGCTTTTGCAAACCATCTCAAAGAAGTCTTTCAACCCTTTCCACAAGAGGTATCGGCCGAAGAAGAAGAGGAAGTACATACGTATCTGTATGCAACAGGAGATTTGTCTAGCCCCCATAAACCGTTTAGAGCAAGCGAAATCAGTCTGGTAATACACAAAGAAATCAGTATTAAGAAGGCTCCGGGTATTGATCTGATTACTGGCAAACTACTGCGTGAACTACCTGATAGATGCATAAGATTTCTTACAATAATATTTAATGCTATTCTTCGTCTCAACTACTTTCCTATACAATGGAAAATAGCACAAATTATCCTAATACAAAAACCAGGTAAAGACCCTCAACATGTTACCTCATATAGGCCTATTAGTTTGCTCTCACATTTATCGAAAGTACTAGAAAAGCTACTTGTCAAAAGAATTAATGCACATTTAGCTGTGAATCAGCTCATACCTGCACACCAATTTGGGTTCAGGAATAAGCACGCTACGATAGAGCAGGTACACAGACTAGTCCGTCAAATAAGCTTAAGTCTTGAGGAAAAAAAGTATTGCTCGGCTGTCTTTCTGGACGTCACTCAAGCCTTTGATAAAGTATGGCACCCAGGCTTATTATACAAACTTAAAAAAGCACTACCCTTCTGTATGTTCCAATTATTAAAGTCATATCTTGATAATAGATACTTTATTGTTAAACAAAATGATACATTTAGCAAACTACATCCTATCAGGTCAGGCGTCCCACAAGGAAGTGTCCTTGGACCAGTTTTATATACGTTATATACGGCAGATCTACCAACGACTGAACAAACAACCACCGCTACTTATGCAGATGACACTGCAATCATGGCTTCTCACTCCAACCCAACACTAGCTTCAAACCTGATTCAAGAAAATTTGTACGGTATACAATTATGGCTAAAAAAATGGAGAATTCGTATTAATGAAACGAAATCGGTGCACATTACTTTCACACTCAGAAAACAAACATGTGCTCCAGTATCAATTAATAGCATACAAATTCCCCAATCAGATTCAGTGAAATATCTAGGAATGCACTTAGACAGTAAATTAAACTGGAAACACCACATCTGGCAAAAGAGGAAGCAACTTGGCTTACAACTTAGGAAACACTACTGGCTATTAGGTCCAAACTCCAAACTTTCTCTCAATAGTAAGGTTATAATATACAAAAGTATTTTGAAACCCATCTGGACCTATGGTATCCAACTCTGGGGCTCATCTGCCAACTCTAATATTGAAATCCTTGAAAGATTCCAATCAAAGACACTTCGCATTATAACAAACTCTCCATGGTATGTCACTAACAAAAACATCTCTAAGGATCTTGAAATACCCTCTGTCAAGTCAGTTGTTAAAAACTCTACTACTAAGTACTCTGAAAAACTCCAATTCCACCCTAATACCTTAGCTAATGAACTGCTTAACGAAGTTCACGATTTACGCCGCTTAAAAAGATTCAAACCGATAGACAATATAGCTAGATTTTAAGTATATTTCAAGTAGTCTGAGTTAAGGTTAAATATATAATATTATATTTTTGTTACATTAAGATATACGTCATACATGTGATATTAATATTAAGAAGGTATTAGCTATTGAGCGAAATACCTGCATGTTATTCTTGTACTATTCTATTTTTACCAACAAATTTGCTTATTGTTACTTTGTAATAGATTGCAAATAAACTCTCATATATAAAAAAAAAAAAAAAAAAAAAAACAAAATTTTGTACTCTACTGATAACGATACGGTTACAAACATACTGATAAGATCAATGATAACTAAAAAGCAATCACATTATATGCTTACATTATGGTTTATATACAAACTCTTTTGTGAATAGAACGAAATAAGAACTGTACGACTAACGCGCCTTACTGCTACGCATAACATCCCATTTAGTTAATTCAATGCTCGAATAAATACCACTAATTATAAAATAAAAAGAACATCCGATGAAATATTAATTAATTGTTTATTTTAATTTTTTACTATCAAATTGCGTTAAATACTTTTTTTCAAATGATATTTATTGCATACAATAAATATTCATCCGCTGATTTTTTCTTTATTTTCTTATTAAATTTATAAATTTTAAAAGTGGATTATTATTTGTTACATCCTACTTCTTCTACAGATTTAAAGATATATCTCTATATATCTTGTTTATAAAAAACTATTTATTAAAAAACATTTCCATATAACTATGTTTAAAATTGAGTGATGTACGGATACTACTTTTTGAATTAACTGCATACGGTTTCATAGAAAAATTAAAGATAAATTTGAAATGTCTTTAAAAAAATATCTAATACATATTAACCAATAAATATTTCCAATATTGAATGAACGAAACATGCGTTATTGATGCAACGAATATATATTGTGATTGTCAGAAGTGTTAAGATTGTAGAATTTCATAATTCTACGCTAAATTATTTGTACAATAGCGAAATGAAAAATGAAATAAAAACAAATATATATATATATTGTTAAGGTATAGCTGATAAATAAGACAACGCAGAGTTAATATTAAAAGTAAGATTTATTATAAAAACGGTGTAAAGAAAGAACTGTTGAATAAGCCTCGAGCTAGGCCGAATACAGAATACAGAATAACGGCAGGGCGCAACAGCACCCTGTACTAAGGGACTGTGCGGCCCATAGGAGGAGTAGGGGTAAAGAGTAGGGGTGACGGAGTGAGAAGACATAACGTCTCTTATATACGCTATTCTTAACACTCCCTCCCGGTATGTCTCGATACTCCACAAAGTTTTGTTAATACACTCTTTAAGTGATTTAAACTATACAATATTTTCAACAACATCTTTTTTAAGTGATTAAAATCGTAAATAGATTAAACAAGATCTATGAACGAATAACTTTTCATATTTATTTATACTGAACTTATTCAAAATAAAATTAATTTAACTTGACAAATCTTTGGTACGGAATGTCAGTTAACTCTTAGTTACACAGCTTGGCCCTGTGAAGAAGACGATTTACTCCCTGGATGGAAGAAGATAACAATTTAATTATTCATAATCAAATCTGTAAGATATTTATGTATTTCAAAGGTTAATGTCTTTGTGAAAATGTCAGCAATCTGTTTATTCGAAGGAACCCAGTTTAACTTAACCAGATTTAAATTAACGCATTCCCTAACGTAGTGTTCTTTCCTTTCGATCATGTGCCTTAATATATTATTGCCATCAGATTTCGCACACGCTATTGCTGACTTACTGTCACTGAACACATTTATTGGATACCATTTTCCTTTTATTATCAACTCAATTGACTGACTGATTAACAGCAACGCTTGGCATGTTTCACTTAATGCGACATATTCAGCCTGACAAGTGGAGAGAGCAACCCTTGGCTGTTTATGTGTTCGCCAAGCAATAGCATCACCAAACAGCTGTATTACATACCCACATGTAGTCAGTGAGCCTTTGCAATCAGAGAAACTTGCATCAGCATAAGCCTGCAACTCTTGTGTTTTGCCTCTAAACGTCAATTTCATACCTTTCGTACCCAACAAGTAGCGCAGTGCACTCTGCAGCATATTTCATTCGTTCTTAGTTGGATTCAATTGATGCCTACTCAACACATTAGTAATGTATGCCATGTCAGGCCTTGTACCGTTAACTATGTGTAACAATGTTCCCACGACCTCTCTGTAAGGAAAATCTTTTGTCAGTGGTACAGCAATAGTTTCTTCCCGATCTATTCTTTCTCGATTACGGACTTGACTCGAAACCATAGGTGTTCTCTTAGGATAGGGATTTCCTTCTAAGAATTTTTCAAGCATTTTGTCAATAAGTTTTCCCTGATCTAGTCGCAAAATTTTATTTCTCCTATCTCTTCTAATTCTAATTCCTAAGTATTCTTTTGGTTCACCTAAGTCTTTCATTTCAAATTCAGCTTTGAGCTTATTTTTAATTTCTAACATTTTATCCGGATGATTACCTATCTCTATTACGTCATCAACATAAACAAGCAAATGTACAAAATCACTACCCTCTCTCCAGGTGAACAAGCATGGATCAACTAAGTTTTTCTCAAGTCCTATTTTAAGTGCAACTTCAGTGAATTTTTCATTCCATTTCTTCGGACTTACTTTCAAGCCATACAACGATCTTTCAAGCTTGCAAACTTGATCCTTTGGTCTTTGATCTTCAGGAAGAAGTCCTTCCGGAATTTCCATATAAATTAATTGATCCAACTCACCATACAAGAAGGCTGTGTTAACGTCCAATTGACACATATCAAGGTCGTAAGCATTTGCTATTGCAAATAACGCTCTGACCAGTGACAATCGAGAAACAGGTGCATAGGTTTCTTTCAAATCGTACTCGTTTCGATCTTTAAAACCTCGTATAAAGAGTCTCGCCTTGTAAAGCTTCTCACCTTTTTCATCAACCTTGGTTTTGAATACCCACCTTGAATCTATAATATTAGGCGGTGTTCCATTCTTACTACATCCTGGTCTCTCTACTATTGTCCAGACTTTACGTAAACCCATAGCCTTTAATTCAGCTGCAAATGCTTTTATCCAGTGTTCTCTCTCTGGACCATTAACAGCCTCTTTATAGGTCTTTGGATCTTTGTTGATTTCAGCCAGTAGTGCGTGACATTTTTCATCAATTTTTAATCTTGTTCTTTCATCTACTTTATATTCTAAAGAATTATCAAAGGCATAAACAAAATTCGCTGATACATCATCCATAGGGAGAGGATCAACAATCGTCTCAGCATGTTCCGGTGCATTATCAGCTTGCTTGTCGCCGCCGTTTACCAATGCCTTCGTTGTACTATCTTCTCTGTCCTTCTGTTGAGAAACTGAATATTGCTCAAAATTAGATATCTCAATCAAACATTCTGTTTGATTTACACTCTATTATATTATACCATGGCTTTCGAATAACGATTTTACCTGATCCGTGAGACTAAGTATACATCATGCCTTAAGGCGCATGAGGAAGCGGTACACCTAATTACTTTTCTCACCAATCAGTAAAATCCCATTCCAAAAGGACAAGATTTATTTTTTTCTTTTTTTCCCCTTTTTTTTCCTTTTTTTTTTTATTTTTTATTTTTTTTTATATTTTTTTTATATTTTTTTTATTTTTGTTTTTTTTTTTTTTATTTTTTTTTATTTTAATTTTAGTACAACACATCTTAAACTAAGGGCTTACTTGATGCAACTGGACTATTTGTCTCTGAGACCTCCATTATTACATTTGTTGCTCGCGGGCCTCTTAATTCTTTGTCAGACACCTCTAATGACAAATCATTTTGTAACGACCTGCTTGAGTCATGCTGGCTTCGACCAACATCCACTCTGACCGTATTACCTTGTGCGTCTGATAGTACTGACAGAATCAAACTTTGCTCCTCAATGTTTATCTGGTCCATATTTACTGCCCAACAGTTTTCGCTATTATCTTCAAGCAAGAAGCCATGTTCTTCTGCAGTGAGCCATGCAACTTGGCTTTGACTACCAACTTTCTGGAGCAAGGTTCTCGACAAATCAACTAATTGTTCCAATTTCGCTAAAAAAACGTATTCAATTAATTTAGTGCACCTTTTAATTTTGTTCAAACCAAGTTTCAAGCATGTTTATGAATCGATTCCACCTTTTATTATCATCATTCTTCTGTATTTAAACAGCTATACATCAATTTAGCTACATATCTAAAATGTGCCTGCTTCCACTATTTCAACTATAGTGACACACATCTACTATGTGTCTATTTAGCTGCACGTCTAAAATGTGCCTGCTTTTACTATTCTCCTTTTTTTTTTTTTTTTTTTTTTTTTTAATGGTTCAGCCAATGGGAATAGCCTTGCACGGCCTTTTCAAATTCTCCCGCTCTGCTAGTCTTTGTATACCTGAGTATACTATATGTTGCTCGGAGAGGAAGCGGCAACATTGCAACGATGCTATGCTAGTCTTTGCATAACTGAATATACCATATGTTGCTCGGAGAGGAAGTGGCAACATCGCAAACATGCTATGCGACTATCTTTCTCCCTCTCTCTCGCTCTTCAAATCATCCTATACTACCTTCAGAGCGGAGAAGAGAAGCACACTTGCGTCTCTCTCCCTCCAACACCACGACCCAAGACGGAAAGAAGAGGAGAGGCAGCTTCACCCCCTCTTTCTCTTTTTCTTTCTTGCATAGTGCGTTGCAAGGGCGTTGTTTTTTTCCTTGATTTTTGTTTTATTTAAAAATTTTTTTAATTTTATTTTTATTATTTATTATTTATATATATATATATATATATATATATATATATATATATATATATATATTTTTTTTTTTTTTTTCTTTTTTTTTCTTTTTTTTTTATATTAATAAATAAACGCGCTATGTTCTCTCTCTTGTGTCGTGTGATATAATTTTGATGTGTGTTTGAAACGTATATGTGCCCCACTCTGTCCTTTATCTTTCCTTTCTTTCTTCCTCTCTTACTCTCCCTCGTGTGTAGGTAAACAGCGTCTTCTAGTTCGAACACGTTTAAGCATTCGTATCTATTGTTCTAGAAATATTTATATGACGCAACTTTCAATATTTTTCCTTCCTTTTTTTCCCCTTTTTTTTAATTTCACCTTTTTGAACGGAAACCCTATTATATATTAATTTTTTTTTTTTTTTTTTTTTAAATTGTTTTAGATTGTAACACGATTTTGAGAGAGAGAAGAAAAGAATGAGGATTTACAAGAGATCAGAGCCTTGCACACCTTTTCTACGTTTTTTTCTTTTATATATACTTTATTATTAATTTTCCAAGCACACTTTCGATAAGAAACAGTTATCGAACATGTACTTACTTATTTTTTTTTTAATATATATATTTTACTATTATATTTCTTCAAACAAACTTTCGATGAAAACAGTTATCGAATATGTACTTACTTTCACCTAGACTAGCTAGCAGCCCTTGACTACCCTGCTCTTTTGTCTCACCCATGTTCGCGTTTTCATTGTTCTTGCCACCTTCCATTGTTCTTTGCGTATTCTTATCTCCTCGTGCCAACGCTGTACCGATACGTGGATTTCTGTCGGTATATTTTCCCTTTTTTTTGGCTGCTTCTGAAGTAGTTGAAGCTGAGATTTTAGCAGGTGTTTACTTCTTTTCCTTACTCAATAGAACACCGGTGCAAGTACACACACGTGCGAACCGGCGATAACTAGGTTAGATTTCTGTCTTTCAAAATTCACTATTAAACTAATTAACTTTCGTTCACTTGCGTAGTGTAAGCGTGTCTGGGGCTCATAACCTGTTAAGGTATGGCTGATAAATAAGACAACGCAGAGTTAATATTAAAAGTAAGATTTATTATAAAAACGGTGTAAAGAAAGAACTGTTGAATAAGCCTCGAGCTAGGCCGAATACAGAATACAGAATAACGGCAGGGCGCAACAGCACCCTGTACTAAGGGACTGTGCGGCCCATAGGAGGAGTAGGGGTAAAGAGTAGGGGTGACGGAGTGAGAAGACATAACGTCTCTTATATACGCTATTCTTAACATATATAATAAACATAAAATATTTAATGAAAATAAAAATTACAATAAAGCTTACAATTAATATGAGTAACAAGAAATTGATACTTTTATTATAAACTCTTAATATTTTTGCGGAGGTGTGCTTAGAATAAAGATATTCAAGAAATTTGACAAGCTTTTGAATTTACGAAGAATATATCTCCCTAGGTCCTCCTCTATTACAATACAAATCTTTCTATTGAATATGTACGGTCGAAGACGACTTGAGATTTTCGTTGCGCTATTTGAAATCCGCGCCAAAACATTAAGGCATTATACTTCTTCTGGAAACATCAAACTAGGGAGTAGGGTACGTGCGCATCCCCCCCACACCAAAATTTTTGTCAGGTTCGCCCGATTGGAAGCTTACCGAAGAGAAATCGGTTTCTTCTTTCTCGGAACGTTAACGACTATACACTCTGAGCGAAAGAACTAATAAGACATTAATTGGGTGAGATCCTTTGATTGCATTCTTCAAACGCGAACAAAAATTCAACTACGTACTGCACCATAGTTGATCACCGCTATTATAATTTAATAACATCCAGGGTTTTTATACCGCAAGGCTTTTCCCTGACGAGCTAATAAAACGAAATTCTGTGTATTGTCTCAACCTCGTGTTAATTCATTTTTGTTATACCCTTCATTCTTTATCATAGCATATCATAACCGCCAGAGGACTCCATGTTGAAGAAGTTTGTGCAATACATAATAGCCTTGGTGAAAGTCGTGGCCAATACCATTTTAGTTCTAGTTGATTTTATAAATTTTATTTTATACATATGTAGGGAAATCAATGGTTTTGTATCTGGCTAAGGATATCTAATCTCTCCGTGTTGCCGACACCATTTGAGATATAAAAGATATTCTTTATTTCCAAAAGTTACTGTTTATTACAATTACAATATGATAACGATTCACAATCTCTCACACTCACTCTGACCTCACAAAGACGCACGAAACCCGCGAATATCCGCAATCCTACCGCAACTCGTTACTCACTCGCTATTCATTCACTATTCACTCGCTATTCACTCGCTAATCACTCTTAAAACAGTCCTTTCCTTATATGTCCCCGCCCCCACCCTGCATCCCTGGGGGGATGAACCATCTTTCTCATCATTCTCGAATTTTCTAAACGTCCAGCTCGGTCTAATAAACAAATCACCGATATCGCGTGAGAACTTTTTAGGCTCATACAGACTTACACACACACAACTTACGCAACTTACAGAAAACAGACCACGCATCGTCTTTCTTTATTTCGACCATCGAGTCCTTTTCCCTTTAGTCTTTCGTCACCTACCTATATATCCATGTTTACTCTTCGATACTTAAAACTCCCCTACACATATGTATATATACGTATGATACAATATAATTAATCTCTTGTATTTATTTTCTGGATCTAAGATAAGAGACTAAGAGCTGTATCAGACAAATAAATATAATTAAAATATTTTTTTATTTACCAATAGTTACTACATAATTGAAAATTAAACTAAATTATGTAAAATTATCATTATAATTTTCCGATAATTCGATATTTTATTGATTGTTGTTCCAAATTATGCTATTTTTTATCTTTTTCTTTTTGTTGAATATTGATAGATAGTAAAAATTTAAATTATAATATTATAAAATTATAAATTTTAATCAGATTTTTATATGTTATAGTTAAACGCATTATTTTATTATAAAAAAATTAACACATCTCTCTCTCCTCTCCACTCTTACAATTAGTAACCCCTTGTAGGAGAGGTTTCCCTTTGTTTAAAAAAATTGTTTTTCGTCGTAATTCTGTCGGAAACACAATCTCGAAGGGTAAAGTCTACATCTCAAAGAAAAATATACTAAAACAAACTCAAGGTGTAATTTTAAAATTTCAAATTAAACTTGATAATCTTTGGAAAAAAAATCAATAACTCCAGTAAAAATAAATTAACAGAAAATTGTTTAATCATTAGTAAGTGTAATGTTTAAAATGTAAGTGTAAAGTTTAAATATATTAAATAGAAATTAGGCTAAATTATACAAACATTAACAAATCCTTAAGGAACTATACTTTAATTCAATTATTAGATTTGAATATAAGAAAAAAAATAGATTAAATTCTGCTGACTATTTTATTATACATTTATTCTTATTATATTGTAAGAATTTTTCAATAAAGGCAAATTTAATGATAGTATACATATAATATAAAATATATTATAAAATGTATACCCATACTGTTTAAGAAGTGAATCCTTCTGAAAACGATGTTATTCAAATTCTTATTTTCATCTAAATTTTTGCGCTGTCTAACAAACATTTTAGGAATGACGAAATAAAGATGTTACGAAAAACATGTGGAAAATACTGCTGGCCTGAACAAAGGATCTGGTACAGATGTAATGAGAGATTTAATAATAGAGATCTTTTCGAGAAGTGCTTTTCCATCTCAATAGCCTACCACACTTTGAGACCCTTTATTATTTATAACGTGTCTTGTCTTTATTCTTTAACCTCAAACTTATCTTTCTAAATACTCCCGCCTGAATAAAGATCTGAATAACGAAAAATCTAAAAAATGCATTGAATTGTATCGCTCTCTCAGATTATCGAACTGTGTATGCTACGAGTCTCAAATTTCTGCTACGTGGTAAACTCCACCGATTTACGCTGGGCGTTCAACATCTTAAAAATGTTTTTATTTTATTGAACCATTGGTATAAGTTTCTTAAATACGCAATTATTACAATTAATAATATAATTTTCTTATATGCGATATGTTTGTAGGTAGGTAAGTAAGGTAAGTAAGGTAGGTGTAAACACACGCATATACCACCAAAAGCGATAACTATAAAGCATAGCATAAAGAGGAGACCGAGAGTAAGAAAAACTGTATAGCTATATTCCGTCTTATTCTCTCCCAGGCTCAATCCTATATGTTTGTCTCTTTTTCTTTTCTTTCTTAGTATCGTAACTGTTTCAACGCCGCGCTTCATCGATGCCGTGTTTCATTTTTTCAAATCACTTCCTATTCAAAAGAAGTTTTCACTTCCATGTACAATACCGCTATAGAAACAACATTGATAAAACTAATAAACTTTGCTGATAAATATGAAACCGATCGGCGAAATATCAACGAGATATTAAATCATATTTTAACCTAATCTAAATCATAAAATACATCAATTGTAATTACGTATAATAAAATTCGAATGATATTAAAGAAGAAGCTGGGATGAAATAGCAGTAGCATAGAGAAAGAAAGAAATAAATAAAGAAAGAAAGAATGATGAAAGAATGAAAGAGACGGGAATAGTGCCGAAGGAAGCACGTTGGTACTCCTTCACCATTCTTCTTCCTTTCCCTTCTCGTTATTCGGTAGTGGTGAATCGGCCAAGGTAATTGGCGACCCGAAGATATAAACATGAATGGGAGAGAATGAGATAGAAAAGAAACAGAAAACGGGGATGAATGGACCGAGTATAGGTGAACAAGAGAGAGGAATAAAGAAAAATAAAAAGAAAGAAAGAAAGAAAGAAAGAAAGAGAAAGAGAAAGAAAGTCTTGATTGCTGTTCGTGCGTGTATCATCATCAGCGTGTATGCATGATAAGAGAAAGAAGGAAAATGTTGGTTCCACATGTAAAACTTTCTTATGTGTGTAGTTGAATTGTGTCTGTGTGTAAAAAGAGAGATTTTTTTTTTTTCTTTTCTTTCTTTCTTTCTTTTTTTAGTAAATTATATTTCTTCTTAAAGTTATTAAGAAAAAGGGAAAAGAGATTGTCTTATCTCGAATATGTTTATATTTTTTCCTCTGTCCCACTCCGCACCCCGGCCAACATTATCGATGATATGTTTTGGCTTATCATATTTTTGTTTTCTTTATTGTAACAATACATATGGATATTTTATAATTGTGGATTAATATACTTTATCGTTAGATCTAATCGGTAGATAGTTTGTAAATTTATTAATTTATTTATTATATATGTGATATAATACGTTTTATGTAATTTACTCGAGCGATTGCATTACAGTGATTGTGTTTGTACACGTCTTCTATTAATCCTAATAATTATTATTATATATGAATTAAAGCATGGTCATAAAATTCACTGTTCCAGCCCGTATTTTTTTTTTTTTTTTTTTTTTTTTTACGCATATCAATGTGCAAGGATTGATTGAAAAATTTCAAAAACACGATTGTGGATTTCCCTTTTAGATACTATGGAACATTTATTTAAATACATTTTTTCCTACAACGAATAATCTTCGAGTTATTCAACCAGCATACTCATTCTGTATATTATTTTTCCAATTATATAATATATATTATGAATTCTCATTCAAAGATTTTTATGTGTGGCAATATTTCTATATTAAATCTTTTTCTTTGTAAATGATTAAAGAAATAATGATAATCGTGAAATTTTAAATACACGCACACACAGACGAAGAAATCTATCTATCCTATCTAATTACTTGACATTACTTTTTCTCGGATCCTAATCATGTTTTTAGCATTCTTCCCTTTCTCTTTCTATCTTGAAAGAAACTTATCCTTCTTAAAAATTATCGATTTTTCTTTTTTACATAAGAAATAAAATCTATTTGATTTTAACTTGTTCTTTTGTAACATATTCAATAAAATATAATCCATTTCTTTTATCAATTATAATAAACTCTATAATAAATAAATAAAAAAAAAATAGTCAAATAAAAGAAAATAAATGAAAAAATAAGAGAAAAAGAAAAATATCATTTGTACTGATCACACATGGTAGGCGTTTTTTTACACACCTTCAAAAACCAAGCTTCGAGAGAATGAGACAAATGCATAATATCACAAGTAGGATCATTTATTATATAGTATTATGAAGATATTATTTTTCTATACTTCTACTGTAAGTTATATTATATTTATTGGAAATATAATAGAAGGCATGGTGTATTTCTTTTTTAAATGTGTCATTTATCATCTATTAAAAAGTGGAGAAAAAGGCGGTGGGTACAGTCATAATTTACAATGTTGGGAAGATATACGAAGAAACGAAGAGCAAGGTAAGAGTAGGGAAGAAGATAACAGAAGAGTTTTGGACCGAAAAAGGTGTGAGGCAAGGTTGCCCACTGAGCCCCCACTCCTGTTTATTATATTTATTGCAGATATAGAAGAATATTTACGGAGAGGACAGGAGGGAGGAATAACGATAGGAGAGAAAAGGATATACACCTTGGCATATGCAGACGATCTGGCGATAATAGCGGAGACGGAGAAGGAACTAGAAAAAATGATGGAGAGCGTGGGGAGATATTTCAAAATGAAAGATCTGGAATTAAATACAGAAAAAACAAAAGTGATGGTATTTAGTAAGGGAAAAAGCAGAAAGAAAAGAGAATGGTTCTATAATGGGAAAGAAATAAAAGAGGTTAGAGAATTTAAATACTTAGGATATACGTTCAAATAAAACAACAAGGAGGATGCGCACATGCAGGACATAAGAAGGAGAGCAGCAGCAGCTATGGTACAAATATGGAGCATTGGAGAGAGAAAATTTTATGGAGGCTTCAAAAGAAGAATGATAATGTTCAACGCAATGGTGAAGAGTATATGTATGTATGCAGTGGAAATTTGGGGGATAGAGGAGAGGAAAGAGGTGGAAAGAATACAGGAGAGGTACTTAAGGAATATACTAGGATTGGATTTATGTGTACCTGGATATTTGATAAGAGAAGAAACGAAGTAGGAAAGAATAGCAGTGGAAGCAGGAGTAAGAGTGATTAAATATGAAGAAAAGATTAAGAGGACGGAAAACGAATTACTAAGACACTGCAGGAGAGAAGTGGATAAGGAGAAATGGGAGGATACGAGAATGAGAAGTTTGAGGGGAAAAATTAATGAAAGAGCAGGACTAAATAGATGGGAAGCAGAGGCAAGAGACGACAGTGGGCAGAATGTGGCGGAGATAGGGCGAAATAAAGTGATAGAAGAGGAAAGAAAGGAAAGGGATAAGAGGATAGAAGAATCGAATTATAACAGGGAATATAAAAGATGGAGAACAGAAGAGCTACCAAAATACCTGCACGAGAAAAGTAAAGGACAAAAACTGAAAATGATGGCAAGGTTTAGATTAGTTAATGAATGGAGGGCAAGCAGATATTGGTTAAAGGAGGATGAGAAGATCATGTGCAGATTATGTGGGACAGTGAAAGAAACAGGAATGCATGTAATGAAGGAATGTAATTATTCCGAAACGGAAGAGAGGATAGAATTATTGATGGGAGAAGAAAGAAAAGGAATCGAATGGATGAAAGAATTAAGTAGAAGGAGGGAACGATGTTAAGAGTCAGTAGCAGAAAGAAGATGTTAATAGATGTGTATTTGTAAAAAATCGCCTAGAACAAGGGGTTAATTTTAAAGGTATAGACCTGTGGTTCTCAAAGTGGGCGATATCGCCCCCCTAAAGAGCGATGAAGCGGTTCAGAGGGGCGATAACAAGATCATCACACATAAAAATTGGAATTTTAAGTGTGCGGGTATGCAACTGAAAACGGTCTTGTTCGTGTGCAATTAAATAAAGGTCATAAGTGCAATGAGTACAATTTCTCAATTTCACCACAGTTTCAGTTACTAAAAAAAAAAACAGTCACAAAATTAAGAAATTAAGAAATTTAATTTTCAAGGGGGCGATAAGACTATAAAGATTAGGAACAACTGATCTAGTGGATCACTCGAAGGATCCCACCAGATCTTATTAGAATATCTTAACACATATGTAAATAGTAAAGATAACGATTGGAATTCGTGGTTAAATCCAGCAATGTTCTCTTATAATACCAGTGTACACGAGGGTATTAAACACACACCGTTCGAATTATTATTCGCCCAACTTACCCGCTTGCCATGTTCTCCTCCTCCTATACAGGAAGACGTGGACTTTACTTGCGCTTAATACTTAATTTGTAATTTGTAATATTTACTTTTCGAAGAGATAGATAGAATGCAGAAGCTCGCACGGCATAACTTGGAAGAAACAAAAATTAGAAGTAAAGTCTATTAGTTCTAGTTTAAAGGTCCCGTTAAACTACTAGAATTATTAGAAAACAATAACGCTATAATAGAAATCAAAAAGAGAAAAACAGGAAAGGTTCACGTAAAACGATTAAAATCACATAAAGAATAAAATCAAAATCTAATAGTCAATGCATTGCGGGAGTCGTCATTTCTCTTGTCTGAATTAAAATCGTATAAATAAAAATTAGAAAACATAAGATGGACCCAGAACGATCACAAACCAGCAAGGATAGAAAGACCCCGAGAGGCTCGACCTCTCTCCCAAAACGGTAGCGACGTCACTCACTGGAGCTGCCTACGGGTAAGATACAAGACACCCACAACACAAGCCAAGCACCAATAACTCGGACCGTAGGAACACTGACGGAAGGAAGGGGCAGAGCGGGGCCGACCGACGACTGCGACTGCCCCTTCCATTGCCTGACGCCGTATCCATACTAGAGAAATTAGAGTTGATGCATTCCCCTCTCTGTCCAACTGCAAATACAATGGACGTCCACAGGGGGTGGGGAAATCTAGGATGCCCATATGCACAACCTGACCAAAATAGACCGAGTGATTCTTAGGCTATTCTTAAAATGATAACTGTTTTTCTCTTTATATAACATTAAATAAAGTTAATTTTTTATAAAAAAAATAAACGATACTTCTTAAATCAATGGATCAGATCGGAGAAGTTATACACCCTTATACACAGAAAAATTTTGTTATTAAAAATATTACACAATTCTAACAAATAATAGGCATGGACGATACAGGAGGTATACTATAAGATTCTTCCCGTAAGTGAATCAATGTGTCTTTCGTTTAAGCAGTAATCGAGCCAGAACCACAGACAAAAACAGATTCGGACAGCAGACCATCCCTCGTATTATCCTGATAGAAGAAACGTATCATGAGAACAAATTAGTTTATAAGGTTACCCAAATGTTTGAATAAATGATACACTTTTGATATAATTAACTTGTTTAATTACTGGCTAAACCTGGAAATAAAGACGGACCATATTCCACATTTAGAATAGGATTGCGTCACATGCAAGTATACAAATTTTCTAAATATACATAAACAATATATTGAGTTATAGGGGAGATTAAAAATACTTTTTCTTATAACACAATTTTCTCTTTTTTTATATGATAAGGTGGAAGCACGTCTTTACTCTATCAGGAATAGAAAAAGGAATAACGAATAACGAATAAACCAAAAGAAAAATATTTCTTCGCCAAGCACTTAAGATGCAGCTGCTCCTTGGTAGGGATAAAGAAAACAAAGATTAAGAAGGACCGCCCATCGATAGAACAAAAACACTATGTGTCCCACACCGGATCACGGATATTATTTATATACATAAAAGTATCGATTGCATTTTGTAGAAATGGTAAATAAACGCAGAATAAAGAATACTGCGTAGAATTCAACACAATGTATACATATAATAACATATTCTTCTTCCTCGATCATAAAAATTTGATAACTACGATATTGTAGATTTAAAAGGGGCTCTTTAATTCATCCCGGTTCTCGCAATCATAAGCATCGTAGGAGAATTCGATTGCAATAGCGGTCCGCTGAAAGTTACGACGATATCGCTTCTCGAGGTGGGCGACTGCGACATCCATCCTCGACATCTCAATAACACACGCACACGCATCAATTACTTCAAGCCACCGAATATCAAGTTATTCCTTATATTATTATTATTATTATTATTATTATTATTATTATTATTATTATTATTATTATTATTATTATTATTATTATTATTATTATTATTAATTAGCATTAGGAACTCGAAAGTTCATTGCCGCAAATATCAAATGCCGCCATTATTTCTGTCCCTGAACGCGATCCTTCCATTCGTGGTCTTCGTATCCTATTTCTTTTAAGTTCCTTCTAATATTATCCTCCCGTCTAGGTTTGGGTCTACCCATTAATCTTTTCCAGTTCGGTATACTGACCAATAATTTGTGCGCCGTTAGATCCTCCCCCATGCGCGCCAAGTGACCAGCCCATCTTACTCGGCGTGAATTTACGACGTTAATAATGTCCGGTTTGTTGTACAATCGATGTACTACTACGTTATGGAGTTTTCTCTATTCGCCCGTTTCCTCATCGCATTTTGCACCGAAGATTTTACGAAGAATTTTATTTTCGAAAACCCTAAATTTCTTTTCGTCCCGTAACGTAAGCGACCACGTTTTGCTACCATAAAGGACTACTAGCAGGATGATTGCCCTGTATATCCTGATTTTTAATCGCCTATACAGTATCTGCGAGCTGAGTAATTTGGTAACCGAATAAATACATGATTTGACTAAATTGATTCTTTTCTTAAGTTCTTCGTTAATTTTGTTCGTCTGCTTTATGATCGATCCTAAATACCTAAAGTTACTGATCTGATTAAAAATTTTATCCCGGATGACCAAAGTCCCAGTACTAGGCATATTCTAAACTCTATCGGTTATCAAATATTTGATTTTTTCCACGCTTATTTGCAGTCCCAGATCTTTAGTATTATATTTTTTAGTATTAATATTTTCGCGTTATTAATTAATGACTCTTCTTTGTCCCCTAACAAAGTAATATCGTCCGCGTATGTCAACAATTGTGTTGTCGCGTTCAACTGTAGACCTTCTTTACTTTTCTGTAGTTCTTTGACAGCGATTTCCAGTACTAAATTGATCACAAGAGGTTACAATGCGTCCTCATGTCTTAACCTGCTATAGATACTAAAATCTTCCGACGTTTGGTTACCTATCCTCACTGGTTACCCCTAGTTTCCTTTAGGCAAGTTTGAACCAGATTGACCAATTTTCTTGGTATCCTCGTCGTATTAGGAATTCGAGTATTTTTTCTCGTTTTACCGAATCGTACGCATTTCGGAGATTTATATATTTATACGACTTTTTCAATTATTGTTACCTTCTCCGTTACAATTACTTTCCTCATGAAGACAATTTGGCCCGAATGTTGTTTTAAATATATTTTCTTTATTGATTTTTGCGTTAAAATCCTTAACGACTATCTGCTGCATATAATATCTCGGCAATTGATCCACGACGCGCTCGAGTTCCTCGTAGAACCCGTCTTTAATTTCGTCCTCTTTAGCTTCCGTCGGCGCGTGTACAATAATAATCGCAATCTTGTACCATCAACCTTGCAATACGAGCAATCCTAATCTTTCATTTACAAATCTAATATCTTTTATCTTGGATAGTATTCTTTTCCGAATCATGAACTCTACACCGAAACTATGGATCACAAAAAATACTTATGTGTGCTGACCCATGATAAAGATATCTCAAATTCACAGAAAAACCAACATCTATCTGAATTTCAGAAAAGGATATATTATATTTAATTAGTTTACAATAGAGGGTATCTTTAGGTAGATGAACATTCTACGACTATAGTGACTATCTATGGCTATAGGATTCAGCATTCTATCTTAATTGATACAATTTGGATAGTGATAGTTTTTGTCAGCTAGCCCATCCCAAGATCATACCCGTGCATTTTGTTATATATGATAATAATATTATAATAATCAAACCCTACAATTATATTACTCTTAATACTGTGCATTTGTCTTTTAATCGCGTAGGTTGGTTTATTGTTTTTCTATATTTTTTTACAGTAAGTTATATTATTTTAATTTTAAATATAATCGCAAGTATTGTGTATTTTTTTTGAGGGAACGTTTCATATTTCTTCTATTTGAAAATATTTCTATTTTAATGGAAAATTAATATAAATTCAATAATTATTTAAATATAACAATAAATACATGTCATTTAATGTACATTTATTATAACTATAGTCTACCGGTCCTTGCAGACCTAGCAGTCCTTGCAGCCCTTGCGGTCCTCCCGGTCGTTCCGGTCGTCCCGGTCATCCTTAACGATGGATAGTAGGTAATCTTTCTGTCCTCATCCTTTTGATCTGAAGTGGTCTTCGAATCATGATCCGAATTACTAGGTGGACCAATGTCTATTTTAGTACCATCTGGTAAAGCGTGTAGCATCATGCATTTATTACCCAGTGGACATTTTCCAAGACCTTTATTGAAGTATTTGCAATCCGTAATACTATAAGAAACAAATTTTATTATATATTTGGAAAGAGAAAAGAATAATATAAAATGTATTTTTTTATTTCTTTTACCTTAATGCATTTTTATAATTCATTATCAATTTTTCTTTTTCTTCTTTTGCATCAACCCAATACATACTAGGATATACCATTTCGGAGATGACACGGCATTCTGGACAAGCTTTTCTTATTTTCTTTTCAAAGTTTTTATGTAATTTCCATTTTGTAATGCAGTTTAAACAATAACAATGATTACAGTTTGGCAAAATACCAAACTTTCGATCGCTTGCTGACTTTTCCATTATTTTTTCATAACAGATACCGCAAGACATTTCTTTGCTACGTTGATAAATAAATAATACCTCCTTGTCAACTTCATGTTTTTTAATACATGCCTATAGAAAAAAAAATATATCATGTTAAAATATTTTGTTACAATTCAGATAGATATTACTTTAAATGCTAGTTTGTTATTACCAAGTATACTCTAATATGATAATAGATTATTATTCTTCTTATTATTATTATTTTTATTACTATTATTATTATTTAATAATATTAATAGTAGTTAAGAATTAAAAGTTAAGAATTAAAAAGTTCATGGCAGAAAATATTAAATCACGCCAGTGTAGATACCCGTTACTGAGCACGACTCCTATATTCGCGATAGTCCTAGCATATTTCTTCAATTTCCCTACTAATATTGTTCATTCATCTATGTCTCAGTTTCCTATTTACCTCTGATCTTTTCCCGTTCGGTATACTGATCAGTATGTTTTGCGCAATTTGCCCCTTCTACATGCGCCCAACGTGACTTGCCCATCGCGAATTAGCGAAATTTTACGACGTTAATGATGCCCGATTTGTTTTACAATCGGTGTATTTCTACGTTATTAAGTTTTCTCCATTCAAACCCGTTTTCCTTGTTGCGTTTTGCACCGAAAATTTTACGAAGAATTCTATTTTCGATAACCCTAAATTTCTTCTCGTTCCGTAACGTAAGTGACCACATTTCGCTATCATAAAGGACTACCGGTAGGATGATCGCACTGTATGTTCTGATCTTTAAGTGCTTAGACAACACCCGCGAGCTCAGTAATTTATTCAATATGTTAATAGGTATATTTATAAAATCTGATATCAAATAGTATATTATCTCAACTTCTATTAAATTTCAAGAAATTAACAAATACTAATAAAAGAGTAAATAACTTATAACTTATAAATATATATATACTTACAACATATAAATATGGGCCGTTGGTTTTACATAGCCCTGTAGATGTGAAATATGGACATCTGTTAAAAGGTCGGCAAGGAATAGACACCAAAATATCAGAAGCTGGTGGATCTGATGGACTTTCCATTTGAGCATATGAAAGAGGTTTGGATTTATCAATTGATGTTTCTGAAGTATTAAACATTTCGTTGTTGGATGTAGAAGAACCAGCAACTGATGAGGTAATCGATAATATAAATTCCAGGAGCTTTAACCAATTTTTCATCCACATGAATACTTCTCGTGCTGCAAACATAAATAATTCTGGTATTATTATTTTTTTCTAATGGAAAGAAACTATTTGAAGAAAATGTGTTTTCTAAATATATTGAAAGATATATTAACACTTTGTCGTCCGTACGTTCCGTAAAATTTTTTCACTTATAACCGGCAGCAGTAATTTAGATTACTTCGCTTCTAACCAGCCGTTCTTAAGGGCCACCACTAGTGTAAAATTTGGAAAAAAATGATTTCTCTGTTTGTATATTTCAATAGTCTATACCTTTAAAATTAACATACTAAAATCTAAAGTTGACAGCGTTAAGTCGAAGCGAGAAGCAAGCGGTCGGCAAAGTGTTTACAGATTAAACGTTACGTCAGTCATTAAAGATTGACAGCAGACTTTATGTTCAAGTTGCGTAAGTCACCAATGACTGATATTCCTGTGTATACCGGAATGTTATTTTGTATTTTTTATATTATTGTATTTTAAAAACACATTTATTTTTTTTTTTTATTTTAATTCCTGCATAACGGATTATTATGATCTGAACAAAAAAATAAACAAAATAGCTTTATTGCTTAGCGTGTTAAATGTTTTCAATTATTATCAATAAGATATTAAGATCTGTGCTTTATTATCTGAAAGATCAAATCGGGGATTACTTTTTAAATATAGTTGTTACATAAAACAGTATATGTGTTACATACGTATTTGTTAACTTCATTGAAGTTGCAGTAATGTTAGGACGTCGTAGCTTTAACTTTCCTCGTAAATATCTTGGTATACAAGCGTCGTCATTAAGGGGTTCGAAGTCATGACGAAATCGGCAATTATTTCCTGCTTGGCAGCAGCCTTTTTCAAAAAGCCTAAATGAAACATAGATACAAGAAATGAATATAAATATACATGTTAAGATTAATTCTATATAAGTATGATATATTAAAGTCATTAAAATTCTTTACTTTGATACACTATAATTTATTTTGCCAGTTGTATTAAGTATTTAATTAAAGTCTAAAAATATAGATTTTTTTCAAATAAATAAAACTAAGCATATTTATTAGCATAAGTAAGCGGACATTTCATGATAAAAATGAACTGATATCTTAGCATTCATATATTAGTAAAATTTAACTGATTTTAATTACACGGTTGTAAATAGTTAAATAAATTGCTATATATATATATATATATATATATATATATATATATATATATATATATATTTATATTTACTTTAACTTTTTACATATTATATACAAATAGTATTTCCTAAATAGGACAATTTTTTTAAAAATGTTAAGATAGTTTATAATAATTTGATAAAATTATCAATTAGAAGTAATATATAAGTTCACATCTTACGGGCAAATAAATAATTCAGGTGTCCCATTATCGGCCATTTTCTCAAACTTTCACTATTAACAATTCGTCAATACTATAAATAATAAATAATGAATAGTACACTGTAACGATTCGTTTTTCGAGAGACGCGTGTGAATGCCAGCAAAGACTTCCAGTAAAACAGAACTGATCTAAAAATTCCTCGGGTAGAGCCGTCTTTATAGGTTTTCAGGTTTAGGAGAGGGGGAACAATTCATTAAAAAATCTATTCAAATAGTGGGGGAAAAGCTGAAACGAAAAATTTCTAATTCTTAACCTTGAAGTCACCTGTTTTTCTTTATTTTTTTCTTTACCATAGAAAATAGGAAAGGTCGAAATAGGAGAAGGTTCTTTGGAAAAGGTTCTTTGTAAAAGAACAATGAAGTTAACAATGTTAGTCTTCCTTTTGCAGTTAATGACGGTCCGAAAGACTTTCTAACTCAGAAATCTTCACAATAATAATAAGAGAAAATAATAGAAAAATAAAAGGAAAAAGAATATATTTCAAAAGCAAATAAATTATTGTAACATTTTTTTTTTATTTCTTCAAACAAGGTATTTAACTCATAAAATTTAAAATATATCTATAAAAATTTTTTTTATATGTTTTTGTAAGAAAAATCCATAGACATTTTTTAATAGAAGATAAATGACACATTTAAAAAGAAAAAAAAAACACTATAATTCCCATTAAATTTCCAATAATAATAATATAACTTACAGTAGAAGTATAGAAAAATAATATTTTAATAATACTATATAATAAATGATCCTACTTGTGATATTATGCATTTGTCTTATTCTCTCGAAACTTAGTTTTTCGAAGGTTTCACTTCTAACACGTGTGATCTGCCTACATGATATTTTTTAAGTTATATATTATCTAAATAAACAATAATGCCTCGAAATTAAAAGCAAATGGCTCCACATAGATCCGTTGTTTCAAGTGATCAATTTGGTGCTGCTAAGAGATTGATTACTGTTGGTTTGAGTAAAATAAAAGCAGCTGAACAAATAAATAATAAAATTATAATAATAATAATATATAATAATTTTCTCGATATAAATTGAGATAGATAGTATTTGTGAAAGTATATATTTGATATATAAATATTAAAAATAAAATAAATAATGGTAAATGTTGATAAAAAATAATATTTATATCATTAAATATAGTTTTACTATATTTAACAAGCTACCGTTTAAGTTATTATAAGTGCGTACACTTACCCGCAGTGCTACGCACATATACCCCGATATTGAGGTAAGTGTACGCACTCTGACTAAGTTTTATTTTAATTTTTTTTCTAAAATTACCATTATGTAAACTTTATTTCAAGTTATGTAATTGATAAATTAATTTTTTGATTTTAATTGATAAAATAATAAAGTCTTTAAATAAATAAATTTTTTTCAATTTATTTCATACAAATATTATCATTTTATGATAATTAAAAAAAAAAATGCGCACACTTGCCTTACATGACTCTATAGTCTTTATAAAATTTAATCGTTTGAATGTTCAGGACATCTTATCATTTAAAGAGGTAATAAAAGAGGATCGACATTTGAGAAACGAACTGCTTGAACACATGAAGCAAGTAGTTTCTCCAGGTTTCTTTTAGTTAATCATTAATAGTTTTTTTAATATGTTTGATTTTTTATCTCATGTAATTGCTGTTAAATTTTCTCTTAGTATTGAGAAAATATGCAGCGAGTTCGGCGGGGTTTATATTATATTATTTGCAACAGTATTACAATTTTACTTTTATTCTAAACTTTATAATTGATATAAAATAGTATAATTAACAATATTCAACTATGATATTTCTCTTTATACGTCCGCGCTTATCGACTGATCTATATCGAATGTTCTATCCCGAATACGCTTCGTATCCAGTTATTGTTTTAACCTATTAGCCATATTTCTATTATATCTAGGCGCGTAAATTTAAATCTTACATTAGGAATAGAAGAAATTAATAGGATTAATGTCTATCCTTTTTTAACAATTGCAATAAATTTTGTAATAATAAACAAGAAAGTATGTCAAAAATAAATAAGTTTTTTCACATAGAAAGAAATAACAATTAGAATAAAAATCTCCTATAACTATATTTTTGTTCCCAAAGTGGGCGATATTGCCACCTGGTGGGCAATGAAGCGGCTCAGAGGGGCGATTGGTGCGGCGGGTATGCATTAAAAAAATGTTAAAAAAACAGATCATCAAAAAATTTCCGGAACCGTCTCATCCTAATCAGCGAAATTTTACGACGTTCATGTCGTAATAAATAAAACCGATGCCCGGTTTGTTGTACAATCGGTATACTTTTACGTTATTAAGTTTTCTCTATTCAAACGACTCCCTGTCGCGATTTGCCCCGAAGATTTTACGAAGGACTTTGTTTTCGCGAAAACTCTAAATTTCTTTTTGTAAGCTACCACATTTCGCTACCATAAAGGACTACTAGTAGGATGATTGTCCTGTATATCCTGATTTTTAAGCGCCTGGACAATGAAAGAGGTGAAAGTGGTGACAATGCGTCCGTCTGCTCTAACACGCTATGAATACTAAAAGTTTCCGACATTTGATTAACTATTCTCACTTTACTCCTAGTTTTCTTTAGGCAAAGTTGAACAAGGTTGACCAATTTTCTTGATATCCCCTGTCGTATTAGGAATTCGAGCATTTTTTCTCCTTTTACCAAATCGTATGCTTTTTGAAAATCTATATAAAGTTGGTGTACCAACTGATTAAATTCCTATTTTTTCTCTAAGATCTGCCGAATAATTAAGATTTAATCTGTAGTCGATCTATTTTTCCTAAAACCGCACAAATGGTCACGTATTATCTCGTCCGCATACAGAACTATCCTCGCTGGTAAGATATTCGATAAGATTTTATAGCACGCAGGTAAAAGTTAGATATCCCGGTAATTACTACTATTATTTTTTCGCTCTTTCTAAAGATTGGAATAATAATTGACTCTTTCCATTGTTCCGTAATGCTTCCTTATTTCATATTAATTTAATTAGTTCCAAAATTTCTTCAATCAATCTACTTTCCCCCTATTTTATTAGCTCCGCAGGAATCAAGTCGTTACTCGAGGACTTATGATTTTTTAGCTTTTTAGTCCCGCTATTTAACTCTAAAACAATCGGCTCACTAACCATAGGTTAGATCGTGTGGAACTCAAAATTCTAAGTTTCCTGGTTCTTTTTGGAATCTACATTTAATAACCGATCAAAATAATTTTTCCACGTATTCAATACCCCCGTTGCATCCTAAATTAAATTATTGTTTGTATCTTTTACTAGTTCCGTCCTAGCTTTGAATCCTTTTCTGAGTCTATTTATCCCCGCGTAAATACCACTAACGTTACTGCCTTGACAATTTTCAACTATTTCTTCAACTTTTTGTGTTAAAAATTGTCGATTTTTGTTCTTAATTTAGTTATGAGTTACTTGCCTAATATTATAAAATTGGTCCCTGGTTAGATCCGTGTTTCGTGTATCATGTGATTCACGCTTCGTTTCGGACTTTGATGGCTGACTCGCATTCTTCGTCGAACCACGGTTTGATTTTGTGTTTTTTATAAAAACCAACGATGGCTTCCGCCGATTTGAATGTCGCGTCGCGTATGTTTTCCCATTTTTTATCCGTACTATCATCACCTTTGTCAATTTTCTTTGTGGACGCGAGTCATTTCGTTACTTTGGCCGCGTACTTTGTTCCGTTTTCTCCTTCGGTAAGCCTTTCCACGTTTATCCGTTTATTTCCTGTCCGCTGCCCATTGGTCTTATTTACGGAAAGCCGGAAAATTTTACTTCAGTAAAATCCATAATATGTACATAATAAATATATAATTTTTATTGAAAATAAAAGTCACTATAAAATTTCTAATTTATACTATTAACAAAAACTGATATTTTTAATACTAACTGTCTTCATTTTTTCTGAGGTATCTTTGAAAGGATGACATTGAAAGACCTCGTCAAATACTTTTCCGAATATATCTTCGTAAGTCCTCTTCTACTACAATAAAAATCTTTCTGTTGCATAGCCTTGGTGAAAATGATGTTCAATGCCATTTGAGTTCTAGCTAATTTTCCAATATTTATTTTTCACTATATAATTAGTCTTTTGTATTTATTTGAATATTTATTATAAAATATGCAATTTCAGTAAAAAGTCTGTGTTTAGCAAAAAAGAAATGAGGAAAAAAATTAAAGAAATTTAACAAATGATAAAAAATTATTTAAATAATATAATGAATACAACGAATGACCTCGATTGACATGTGACATTAAAAATGCTAGTCCAAAAACGTTTGAAACTTGAGAACAGAGTAGGGAAAGCCCAACTCTCACTAAAATGGGAGAAGCTAAGCTTGACCACGCCTATCAAAAAGGATTAGTGGGGAAAAAAATCTGTAGACAAACACATCTGTAGTAAAAAAACAAAATCAATAGTATAAGAAGATATTATAAAATATTACCAGAGAAAGTGTAACGAATTTCGGCACAATAGCAAATCGAAATTTTTGAAAAGATCTAATGATGAAGAGGTGCTATTATTCATGAGGATTTCTTTTTATAAAGAAGTAATCTTTATCTGGAAGTTTTTCTGTAGAAATTCAAGACATTATTCAGGACAAATTTTTACTATAATAGGAATGAATTTTTGTATTTCTTTTATTTGAGCTCTGTCAAAAAAATAAAGACTTCCCACCGTTGTGTGTGTGTGTGTGTGGCTTGGTATTCGAAATAAAAGAAATTTCTTTTAACAAAAAGAAGAAAAAAATATATTTGATGATTAATTCTGAGCAACAAACGATCTATTCGGACAAAAAAGAAAAAAACATTTCTTGTGAGTTTGTTTTCTATGTTATTTTAGGCCAAGGAGAAATTTTTGTTCTGAAATATGTTTAAGAACATGACAAAATAACAGAGATAAATTATAAGGGAAGAAGACGTATACACGCACATACACAGTAGGCCTTTAAAGTTTTCGTAAAAACATTTAATTGGCAAAGAATACAGAAAAATAACGATAATGTACTTTATTGTCTTAGAATATTAGTTTTTGTAACATTGTATAATAATTTAATAGAATAATTCATGCGCGAGATGCATCAATATTTAATGTTTAGATATTTCCGTTGATTTTTGTTTTCCTAAATTATTGCATAAATTATGCAAGTAAATTATTATTTGTTACAAATTCTACGTATTCTAAAGACTTTAAAAAATACCTTCGTATTGCTTGTTTACAAAAAATTAGTTGATCAACAATAATTACATAAGGCTATGTTTACAATTGATTTTAGTTACGAATACTACTTTCTACATTAACTGCATACGATTTCAAAGAAAAATTAAAGATAAATTCGAAAAGTCATTAAAGAAATATTATATATATATATATATATAT